>NW_024881555.1:600000-805000 GCF_019059575.1 Amphibalanus amphitrite
TTCAAACGGCGTTCGATAGCCCCAACCGGGAACTACCTTGTGACCAAATTTCATTGACCTAGGTCAAACCGATGACGTCACAGGTCAGGTCAAAGGTCGGATTTTCACCGCTCACAGGCATTTCAAGAAATGTGTTGTGAAATCGAGTAAATTGGTAATTTATTGAAAACCATCGATTGTAGATTGTTCGTCAAACACATACTTTGCTATCTGAGGTCACTGATACCAGGTCAGGTCACAGCGAGGTCAGGTCACCGGGGGTCACAATATGAAGTGTCGTGTGATACATGTTTTATGGTCTATTTTACATGACAAATGCGATTATGTGGGTCAGGCAGCTTTTGGGGCCAGCCTAGGTCACGTTTTGGTGAAGGTCAGGTCAAGGTCAGGTCAAATTAGGTCAAATTTCAAAGTTGATATTTTTGCATAAAATGGGCATCGATTCGATGCAGCTCGTCACGGGGAGTCTAATGGTGGTCTTTGTTTTGCTCTACGATGTCTCGCATTGCCAAAAATTGAGTTTGAAAATTTGGCGTCATCATTTTTGAACAGTTTTTCGCTATAACTTGGCCAAAAAACGAGGTATTGATCTGAAATTTAGTATGTAGATAGAAGACGGTAGGTACTATCACATTTATTCCGTTTTTTTTGAAACTCAAAAAACTTTTTAGATTTTTTGGCAAATATATCCAAAAAATGCTTTTTTGATTTTTGGGGGTCAAAACTCAAAAATTTCAAAAATCCGAGATAGCAGTTTTGTAGCCCTGTCAATTCTACACCTTTTATGTCTTGATCGTTTTTCTGTATCTTCAAAGCTGTAGGCCTGACAGGTCTTCTCGCGAAGGTCTTTTTTCGGTCGAAAATGACAGAACATGACGTCATTCTGACGTCATTTGTGGCCAACCTATCATAGCCTCTGGAAAAATTTTTAGTCACAATGTTTAAAATTGATGCCCGGAGGGGTCTTGAAAGTTTGGTGGCGATATCTCCCGTTTAGGAGATATCGACGGAAAAGGACAGAGGGGGGGGGGCGTTTCGGCCCCCCCCTACGGGGCGCGGGTTAACGGTCCTTCTGACCGGCTCATTTTATATGTCGATCCTTTGCAGATAACACAATGTTGCTGCCTCTGTTGACGCGACTCTCCATTAAGCTCCTGTAGCTGTTCTGTATTTGTTGAGCTATCCTGACTTAGCTGCGATTCCATTTAACCTTATTTTGAAATCACCCATTTCTCTGCCTCCATTATCAACATCTGTAGAGGAAGGTAAACATCGGTATCAATTTGTGCATCTTTTGCAATCCTACTGACGAACACACAAAGGATGACCGGTGCCTCCCGACGACGGGGTTGTGTGAGTGTGACAGTACCTCCGAATTAGCACCCTTTCCAGTCTTGTGGCTCTGTCTTGGGGTCTGCGTGGCTGATCGATGGGCCTTCATCAGGTGGCCGCGCTGAGATGCCTGTCCGGACGACCGGCGGCAAAATGGCAGTGGAAACGGGGGCGACACACGGGAGCATTACCACAATTGCGCCGAACATTATCTTACCAGTTTTCCCAGCTGGCAGCTAGTAGCATTCCGGCTTTCTGTTTTTAGGACCTTGGACCGAGGATGCTGACCATGCTGATGCTCTGCCACGCAAGTTTGTTGTGGATGTGTAGTTTCTGTATGTATTTCCACACGGTCGCTCACCCACCACGGGCTATCGCCGACCTCACACTGCCGCGGCCCGCGGCTCCCGTCCACCGCGTGTCGCACCGCGTGTCGCCGCCGGGGAGACACATGGCCGGCACATGGGCCCGCGTCGGCCGAGTCCGACCCCAGCCCCGTCCACCCGGCCCGGGTCCGGGCCAGGCCGATACAGTTACAGGATGCCGCGTTGGTAACTTCCTTGTTGACTTCACCAATTGATCGCCTGTATTGCAATGGTGACACCGGCGTTTCTTCCTCCAGTTCAGTGTCTTTGCCACAGCGGTAAAGCCGCCGTTTCGCTCTCCGTTCATTGTCTGCGCGGCGCCAGTGACGCCGCCGTTTACCACCTCCATTCGGCGCTCGCTGGCGGCCCGTTCCAGCGCCGGTGCCGACTGACGGCGGCCTCCCGCCGCGCCGCCGCCGCCGCCTCGCCGCCTTTGACGACGCCCAGTATATCCTTATCAAACGGCCGGGTCGCGGCCGAGGCGGCCATAAAATTCACGAATGCCATTTATCTTTTCGTCCAATAAAGCGGGACAGCGGCACTTTGGTGTATATCATGGCGTCACTGAGCCCCGGGGGTCACTGGGAAATGGCCGCGCCTCCCGCCCGCCGCGGCCGGACGGACGGATTGGCGTATACCCGCATTCTCAGTAACTGGAATTGTGAGATTTTCGGTGTTGTGTGAAAATTGCAGGAAGTGTACTGCGATAAAGATTTATATCGTTGTGACTTACGGTTGTGTCAGTAGTCAGCAGAGTAAAAGTTATGTTTTCTGGCTTCTGGTGTCTGGGACAATAGTGTCTGGGACAGCAGGTATTTCGAAACCGTCTAAGAATGATCTACAATCACATTGCTGTTGATTATGAAAAAAATGCTATCGTTTTTTACCGTTTGGTCTCGAAGCCTCATTGGACCATTCTCGTTTTCTATTTTGTTTTAATTTCTTATCAATTCATTTCTCCACCCGGCAGTCTTATGGTCCGTTCCGTTGATCCTTTGGATTCCGTCGGTCCTCTGGTCGCCGGCGCGTCTGTCGGTATCGGCAGTGCGCTCTCCACCCGGGAGCGCTGTTTTCCCGCTGCCAGTGACCGCCGGCCGGCCGGACGGGTACGGAGGCGGACGGCGTACTCAAGTGGGCCGTTCGGGCCGACCGGACACGACAGGGGCCGGCGGGAGAGCGTGCTCTGGTGGACGACACGGCCCGAACGGTGCGCCGGAGCGGCGGGCCCAGACCGACCGCCGGCGCGCAGAAAGGAAGCCCAGATGGCCCGATTGTGAGCGGCCAGAAATTAGAACGTCTGACGAGTGAGCCGGCCGACCGGCTTTCAGCTCGAAGCCGCAAAATGAGAATCCTTTCAAATACACGCTCCAATATAATGCGATATTGCCAGCTGGGAAATTGGCCGCCAGAACGATATTTGATGTCGATATCCCGTTGAAAAGGTTGATTTTATCAAGTCAATTTCCCGGATGTCGTCGGTCAGACGGGGACACGCAAATCAGACGGCTCGCCAGGCCATATTATTGCTCCGGCGGCGGCATTATGCCAGCGCGGGCGCTGCGAGCGTGCAGTTCCCGCTACCGGGCAGACTTTTGGCATATTACCGCGCCATTGATCACGGTTCGGGGCTGTGCTGGCGCTGCTCGGCGCCCCCGCGCGTGGGACGCGGCCGGCCGAGGGCCGTGGGAGCGCCGCCAGGTGCCTGTTGCAGGGATTACTCGATTGTCGGCCGCCTAGCCGCCGGCCGGACCATACGACGCGGTGGTGTCCGCCGGGCAATGGATCTTCACCGGCCGATATAGCGGTGACAGCGATGGACCGGGCCGGCGACGCGTGCGGGGGCGACGACGGCCAAATGCCGATGATATCGAGAGCCGTGTAGTTATTGCTGTATCACAGCTTGCTTCAATGCTTGAATGCGGATGGGGTTGTTTCAAGGCTTCTCTATTCGGCTATAATTTCTAAATTGGAGTGATTTTCTTTGTGGACTCTTGTAGTAATTCCTTTTAGTTGGGCTTAATCTTTTGCGATTCGAATGAGTTGTCAGCTATCCCCCGCAAAAAAATCTTCCAAAAATGCTTGCTTCTGTAATGATGCTCATACACTCAACTTTTTCAATTTAGGATACTTTCACCGTCCTTCGCTACCCTCCGTATTCCAGGACCCAGAACCATTGCAATGGTGATCTGGAACACTGCACAACAGGTCAGCTGATACAGTACGCACATCTTCATCACTCATTCCTCTACGTCGGCCACTCTATTTTCGGCAGACTTTGATCTCCATTGACCTTTGCCCATCCTCTGTCGCTCAGTGCCGTGGTTTCCGGTCATCCTACCGTCCCCGTACCGGCGAGGGGGCGGTGCCACGCTGCACGCATTGCGTCAGGTCGGGACGGCGGTCCAGGGGCGCCAGTAACCCACCAGGGGGTGATACCGGCGGATTGGGACGCCGTCGGTGGCTCAAAGATCAACAGTCGATGTCTGACCTTTTCCAATTGATAAGTGAATGATGCTCCGGGAAGATGTGCTCGTTCAAATTGCATGAAAGCCACCGGGAACGATGCACTTCTGTGAACTTTTCCACGGCAAATGTTGTACAGCTAAGTCTTATGAAAGAACGACATACTGAGTTGTCAGTGGACTGGATGGGTGAACTCTGAAGTAAAGCAGCACTTTTGATGGGATGTAAAACAAACTTCTTTGGAGCGTACGTACTTTAATTTAATTTGGCGGCTTAAATGAACTGCAAGCGTGATTTACTCCCGTCTATTGTAACTAATCACAACAATTATTAAAACACCGTGCTGATAACATAACTTAATTAGCTGGACTGTTTTCCTTCTTGGCGCTGTTGGCAAAACCCTGTTTTCCTACGATAAGGCAGTTAACCATTGAGTGACAGATAAGCTGGCCTCCCAGTATTATTCTGCCGTCGAGGATTGCTAAACGATGCCCTTCAGAAGGCCAAACAGTGCTTTATGTAGAGTGAAGTTCACACGACGAGGTGACTGACCTATGCCAACACTTCACAATAACAGTTGAAATAGTGAATACAATACTGTTAGTTGATGCCGACTTTTCGTATGTCGACAAAGAACATGGTTAGATTTAATGATGTGAAAGCTGTTCGAGATTAACTATTCGGTCTGGAGGTCGTCCTCGCCGCTTCCGATTGATAGTTTTCGTTTTCAGCTGCCCTTATCTGTCTTACAAGATCAGCCTGAACTCTCTCCGACTGTTCCTCGTCTCACTGTTCTGACCAGCCGTGCCTGTCCGCTTCTCAGGTGACCTGCGCATTGCTGACTCGGTGGTTAGCGACCAGGGCAAGTACCGGTGTGCCGCCGAGAACAGCGAGGGCACCGTCTACTCCAAGGACTCGACCGTCTACATACGAGGTGAGCTGGGGATCCCTCAGTGGCTAGTCAGGGCGCCGTCTACTCCAAGGACTCGACCGTCCATATACGAGGTGAGCTGGGGATCCCTTAGTGGTTAGTCAGGACACTGCCTACTCCGATGGCTCGACCACCTACATTCGAGGTGAGTTGGAGATCCCTAATCTCGGGGAACAGCGAGTCTACTCCGATGGCTCGACCGTCTACATACGAGGTGAGCTGGGGATCCCTAATCTCAGGGAGCAGCGAGTGTTTTTCAAGGACTCGACCGTCTACATACGAGGTGAGCTAGGGCTCCCTAATCTCATAGAAGAGTGAGTCCACTCCAAGGTCTCCACCGCCTTTGCTCGTGTCTCGAGGAGGATTTCATCGGCTTAGCCAACAGCAACGCGGGGTCATATGAGTAGCACGTATGGGTATTGGGTAATGTGTATGCCAGGCATAGGTGATCTGCTGTTGGGGAAAGATTTACTGCGTGTAAGCGACTGAAGTGTGCAACCACTGCACCTGATATATCTCCTCAATGCCGCTTACCGCACTGACAAGTGGCTCTTAACCGTTGTAGTCTCCCAGCCTTCGCCCTCAAACACACCTGACACTAGCCGACACGCTGACACACTGTGTATGACACTCGGCACTATCCCGACCTATGCTCGCCATGTCAATGCTGCGCCCCACTCCTAGATCAAACGCTCTCCGTCGCCAGCTCCTTAGATCCTGCCTCTCACGTCAATACTAATGTGCCACCGGATGCCGCGCCGACATCAGAGCTCTCCGCCCTGTCTTCTCGGAGGGAGACGTGACCGCAAGTTTAGCCCTGTGATGGACACCCACTGACAGACTGGAGGCCAGTCCTTTGGTGGTGGGAGATCTTGTAATGGCTGTGGGTCGGGTAGGTCATGTAAGTGATACCTTCGCTGTATGTACATGGACTGAATGCTGGTTAGGGTGTCCCAAATTTCACGAAGATTTCCAATTCACTTAGGATACACCGGGATCCCGTTCCTTGGTTCATTTGAACCTCACACACCAATTTATAGAGTAAACTACCGGTAAACAAGGTTGCCGCTAGTGCTCTGAAGCTTTATTTGCATTTTGGTGTTATATGATAGTGCAGCGTTGTAGTCTCCGAATGCAAAATGGGAATTATGTGTAAGCAACGTAGCAATATTACCTTCTTCGATGCTCAGTGATGCTCAGATCCCACGCACATTGCACAATGATGAAAATCCGGGTTTATGTACGCATACATACGTGTGAAACTGTGTGTGTGCGTGCCCGTATGCCTCTGTGCGTGTGTGTGTATACCTATGTGTCGCGCGTGACTGCGTGCGTGCCTACCGGATAGAAGGCAATGCCAGTTTTAATCTTGGTGTGGGTGATTTCATGTGCCGCTGATTTCGTTTAGGAGTAAGCGATCAAATAAAGGTCTCAGGTTAGTGCTTCAAATGTCTCGCTTCAGACCGAACCGTCTGCGGCAATGGCACACCACATAAACGCAGATTGAACAGAATCAAATTTACATTGCAGCTATGGGTATTAAGTTCACCGTACCCTGGCCTGAGACCGTCCACGCGTAACATCACCGTACCCTGCTCTGAAAACCGTCTGAAACATCGTACCCTATTCTGAGCTGCGTCTAAAACATCGTACCCCATTCTGAGATCCGTTTTAAACATCGTACACTGCTCTGAGGTCCATTTACACTCTACGGCCTACACGTAACGTCATCGCACCCTGTTTAATATCTGTCTACCACTACAGACCCACGTGGTCCTTCGTGTGACCGTAAAGCGACCTGTACCATGCCACCACCTGGGCCAGCGCCTGCAGCTGGTCCTCATCTTTCGTTCTGTCCATCATCTCCTGTGCCAGCTTCACTCCGCGATCCGCTCCATCATTCACAACTGCCAGGCTGTTGACGTATATTTGTGAACTGCGTTGTAACCTGAGATACTTTTCCATTTTTGACAGGCTTTTGCAACCATTCCAGGGCGCACTCATCCATATTATGGATGGTCCATATTATGGATGAGTGCCTATGATTCTCATAGCCGGGTGCCCGGTGCAACCATTCGAGGGCGCACTCATCCAGATTCTGGATTAGTGCGCCCTCGAATGGTTGCAAGAGCCTGTCAAAAAATGCAAAAGTATCTCAGGTTTCAACGCAGTTCACAAATACGTCAACAGCCTGGCAGTTGTGAATGATGGAGCGGATCGCGGAGTGAAGCTGGCACAGGAGATGATGGACAGAACGAAAGATGAGGACCAGCTGCAGGCGCTGGCCCAGGTGGTGGTATGGCACAGGTCGCTTTACGGTCACACGAAGAAGGACCACGTGGGTCTGTAGTGGTAGACAGATATTATAGCAAGGTGCGATGACGTTATGTGTAGACTGTAGAGTGTAGATGGGCCTTAGAACAGTGTAGGATGTTTTAGACGGACCCCAGAGCAGTGTACGATGTTTAAGACGGATCTCAGAATAGGATACGATGTTTTAGACGAATCTCAGAGCAGGGTACGATATTTTAGACGGATCTCATAGCCGGGCACGATGCTGTTGACGGATCTCAGAGCAGTGTATGATGTTTAAGACGGATCTCAGAATGGGGTACGATGTTTTAGACGCATCTCAGAATAGGGTACGATGTTTCAGACGGTTTTCAGAGCAAGGCATGATGTTTGTTTAGACGGATCTCGGAGCAGGGTACGGTGATGTTACGCGTGGACGGTCTCAGGCCAGGGTACGGTGAACTTAATACCCATAGCTGCAATGTAAATTTGATTCTGTTCAATCTGCGTTTATGTGGTGTGCCATTGCCGCAGACGGTTCGATCTGAAGCGAGACATTTGAAGCACTAACCTGAGACCTTTATTTGATTGCTTACTCCTAAACGAAATCAGCGGCACATGAAATCACCCACACCAAGATTAAAACTGGCATTGCCTTCTATCCGGTAGGCACGCACGCAGTCACGCGCGACACATAGGTATACACACACACGCACAGAGGCATACGGGCACGCACACACACAGTTTCACACGTATGTATGCGTACATAAACCCGGATTTTCATCATTGTGCAATGTGCGTGGGATCTGAGCATCACTGAGCATCGAAGAAGGTAATATTGGCTGCTACGTTGCTTACACATAATTCCCATTTTGCATTCGGAGACTACAACGCTGCACTATCATATAACACCAAAATGCAAATAAAGCTTCAGAGCACTAGCGGCAACCTTGTTTACCGGTAGTTTACTCTATAAATTGGTGTGTGAGGTTCAAATGAACCAAGGAACGGGATCCCGGTGTATCCTAAGTGAATTGGAAAACTTCGTGAAATTTGGGACACCCTAATGCTGGTCAAGACGAATGAACGGAACGCGTTATTTACAGCGACTAGAATACAGGTTTACGCGATAACTGTACGTTTGGATAGAAATGGTTGATGGGGCCATTAGTTTGGCTGTCAAAACTTGTATGTTTTTATAAGTAGGGTTGAGTTTGATATTTACTTCATTTAATTGTATAGTAGGTAGGCATGGTTTTTCGAGGAGCACTACGGATCCCAAAGTTTGGACACGGAATCATTAAAAAAAACGCCCGCCCGCCGCCAACCGCAAACGCCGCAAAAATAAAAAAAACGACCGCCTCCAACCGCAAACAACACCGCATACGCCGCAAAAAACAACCCGCATCGCCCGCCCGCCGCCAACCGCAAACGCCGCAAAAAATAAAAACCGCCCGCATCGCCCGCCCGCCCGCCGCCAACCACAAACGCCGCAAAAAAATAAAAACCGCCCGCATCGCACGCCCGCCCGCCGCCAACCACAAACGCCGCAAAAAAAAGAAAACCGCCCGCCCGACCGCCGCCAACCGCAAACGCCTCGAAAAAATGAAAACCGCCCGCATCGTGCGCCCGCCCGCCCGCCGCCAACCGCAAACGCCGCAAAAGTAAAAATGACCGCCTCCAACCGCAAACAACGCCGCAAACGCCGCAAAAAATAAAAACCGCCCGCATCGCGCGCCCGCCCGCCGTCAACCGCAAACGCCGCAAAAAATAAAAACCGCCCGCATCGCACGCCCGCCCGCCGCCAACCACAAACGCCGCAAAGCTAGATGGCAGGAGCGTCAAGCGCCTGAATGGACGCTGTGCCGCAGTGCCGCGTCTGCCGTATCACCGCCTGAATGCACACTGTACCGCAATACTGTCTCTAGGGCATATGCACACATACAGATGGACACGTTTGTTTTGAGTGTGACCAGATTTACCCCCGAGAAACTGATCCTGGATACGCCTCTAGCTAAGGAAAAGTCGCCAAATTTCGAACCCCTAAGGCGATTTTCACTCGACAGCAAAAATACTACAGGTGGGGGCCGATGCCCCCCCCCCCACCAGTAATAGGGTTGATCGATAATAATGTCTGACACTATGAAAAAGCAGGAATAGCTATAAGCAATTAATGTAACCCTAGCTGCTAGCTGCTAAGAAACACACTGAACCTAATCGCACCAAACCTGCACCAAATTTGTACTTACCAGATGGCCGTCGTGAACCGGTTACTATCCATTGCGTGGCCACCCCACCTTTCCTGTTTCGCGCTAGATGGCAGAGCCATCAAACGCCTGATTGCATACTGTACCGCAATGACGGTGCTGGCGAATAAAGCCGCCTGAGTGCATACTGTACCGCAATGTCGTGTCCGCCGCCCAACCTTTCCTTTTACGCGCTAGGTGGCAGAAAGTTATCAAACGCCTGATTGCATACTGTACCGCAATGTCGCTTCTGGCTGTTATAGCCGCCTGAGTGCATACTGTACGGCAATGCCGTGTTGAAAGTTGGTTCGCTACTCTTAAATGAAAACACAGATTAGGGTGGATAGTGACGGAGAATGAGCGGCAGAGGATTTAGAAGCATTGAGACACATTAGAGACTACATGCCAACTTTCAGCGCAATCGGCCCAGTAGTTACCGAGATATTGCAATTGTTGCAAAACCAACACCTCTTCGTTTTGCACGTGGCACGTGCATAGGTGGTCACCCACGTACATCGGGAATAGTCCAATACTTGGTAGAAAGAATGAAGCTACCCTACAAAAATTACCGCATGTAAATCGGTCAAGTGGTTGCTGAGAAATATGCCCCGCAAAAGCGTGACCACGGCCGGCCGGCCTAGAATACAGGTTTACGCGATAACTGTATAGATTCGAGATATACATATGCTTAAGGGGATTATTAGTTTGGTTGTTAAAACTTGTATGTTTATGCCAGTAGGGTTAAGTTTGTTTACTTACTTCATTTAGCTGTATGGTAGGCATGTAGGTATATGCGCTTTTCGAGGAGCGCTGCAGATCCGAAAGTTTGCTCGCTTCGCTCGCACTTTGCTCGCTTCACTTGCTCGGTAATAAATTTATTTTATTTACTGGTGAAACCTGAACCTAATACCTGTACCTGCGCCTATACCTGATGCTAATCGAAAACCTGTATTCTTTAAATCCACAGAGTTAACTTCCCGAGCTGGCTCTCATCGTTTTCACTTAGTTTGGCAAGCGAAGAAAATGAGCTTAGAGCGCGTGCTCTCTGCTCGGCGTCGGCCTCGGCCAGCCTGGGGCAGAGATGCACGCGCTGACGCCGCACCCGTGGTCCGATTGCGCCCATCTTTTGATACGATGGTCCGCCCCACCCAAAGTTTTTGCCCAATAAATTTCACGTCGATACGCGGCGCCGTTCCGGCGCAAGAAGACACATAAGGCTGACGGACGGACAGACAACTTATAATTTATTAAGTAAGATTTCAGATTATATATTCCCGACCGGGGCTGGGAAAATGCGTTTTATTCACCGAGGTTTTTGTGCGGAGGACCGAGTGCCGGAAGGCACGAGGTCCGTAGCCAAAAACCGAGGTGAATAAAACTGCATTTTCACAGCCCAAGGTTGGGAAGACCTACTTTTACCTTATTTAATTTAGGGTTTGAAAAAGCTGAGGATGAAGATGGTGAAGCGCCAGAAGTTAGAATAAACTATAAAGATATGGAGTCCACCAGGAGTGAGGAAACCGTGAGGAAAACTGAAAATTGGGTGAAACGCTGAATCAAACGCGTCTTAGATCCCAGCTGGAACAATATCCAAATGTTTCAATGTGGCTCGTTAAGATGCTTCGCGCATTTAAATTGTTCGTTTTTTGCGTGCATTATGTTGTAATAATGAGTAGGTACTCTGACCATGTTCTGCAGCAATAAATACATTGGCATTGGAACGATACCTACCCTTGTTTAGTTGAATTACGTTGACAGCAAAAGTAGGTGAAAACGCCGTCACTTAATTTTGCTCACTTCTGCTGCTGCTGTTAGTGAACACACAATCCGTAAATATCTTCTTTGGATTATAAAATACCACACGGGGCCGGTAAATGATTTCTTGAGGACAGAGGTCGTTGTTGATATTCCGCCCGAGGCCGAAGGCCGAGGGTGGAAAATCAAACAACGACCGAGGTCCTCAAGAAATCATTCCGGCCTAAGTGTGGTATTTATTTTACCATATGGTGCACGTAGTAGTTGCAAAATGAGCCTTCTCAAAACCACGCTTCTCACCAGTTTCTTAGGATTTGACTTTGGTGATGACAAGATTGTATTGAGTTTTCTTATTAAAAAATAAAAAGTAGGGAAACGTTAAGAAAAAAGTGAACAATGCGTGAAGAAGTTGAAGCTTTATTTTGAAATATCAGTTTCCAGCTCCCCTTATATCGTGTTCAATATCAGTAACCGTGGAATCGTGAACATCAAAATGAAGTAAGAAGCACGGCACGGTCACGGTGACTATAAATAGGCACGGTAACACCCGGAGCTGTCAACACTGCCCTGTCGACTAGTCTAAAATGACGTGTACCTGAATAAAAATTTGATTATTGCGGTTTATTTGCGTTTCGTACCTACGGATAGATATCGCCACATGGCCCACTAAAGTTATCCCGTCTTCTGGGCAACGCAAAGCTAAAAGGAGCATAGCTAGAAATGAGCTTTGTAAGCAATGTTGAAAGACGGGTCAATGACCTCAAAACAATCTGCTGGTATACGAAAAATGACCACGGGCCAAAAACGTTTCCCAGATACCTAAAGCATTACAGTCTGAGCGGGCCGAAAGCATATACCAACATTTTCCGAACGCTCGTGCCAATACTAAAGAGATACTCCACCATATGGTAATTGGTTCTTCCCGCTCAGAATATTCAGTAAAACTTTGTCTGGGAAAATCAAAATGACCACGGTCCGAAATCGTTTCCCAAATACCTTAAACATTAGCCACAGCCGGTCCGAAAGCTTTTCCCAAAATCACGTGCTAATACTAAAGGGATATCTCGGCATGTGGTAAAAGACCATACTTGCTGCCAACAGTGAAGAGGAGGCCAGGTCAGTGGGGAGGGGACATTTGAGCGATGTTTTCGGCCCGCCGCCCGGCGTTCAATTAGATCGGCGCGCGGCCCGGGCCCGTTCTCATATACAGGGCGCCGGAGATATATTCGGAGCGCGATATGGCTGACCGGCATTACGGCACGTGCCCACGGGCGACGGACGGCCGGTGGTATGGGCCGCCTCTCCTCCGAACACCGACATCGGGCCCTGACGTGGATCTCCGACACCGGCTCCTGGAGTCCGCAAATGCGGAACAGGAGACAGAGACAGAGAATGCCACCAGGTGGCTGCGTCTTTTCCGTCTTTTTTTCGGCGCTCTGCACAATAAATTGTTGTGGAGAGACGGCACCAGAAATGACTAAAATGTTTTGTTTGTCTCCGGCATGTCACTCATCGTTAGGCTGCGGCGATGGTGTCTCTGCCACTGCTGACACACCGAAGGCGGTCTGTTTCGGCACCTCCAGACATCTCCCTCCAGAGAGGAAGAGGGGAGATTCTGTCCTTTCCTCTCTTTTCATCTCCGCGCCAACCCCACCTCTCTCTTCTCTCTCAGCCATCTTTTCTCGCGGCCGCCGCTCAATTTCCTTCGTCGCCCACCGGCCGCGTTCCACAGGCGTCCTATCACATTTCATGACGACTTGTCTCGTTCATCTGCTGGCGCCGCCGTCGGTGGGGCCGGTCCCGTTCCGTCTCGCCCCAGCCAGCTCGGTTCGAACGGTCAGATCACATCTGGTTCAGTTGGGATGGAGGAGTTGCCGGTGTCGTAATGCGGAGCAGGTGCGGCGGGGTGGCGAGCGTGGGGGCGGCTCAGGACGGACAGAAAGTTGCGGCGGTGCCCGGGTCTCGACTCTTGGGACTCGAGTTCATCCAACCGCCGACCGCCTTCAGTCTTCTCCGCGGCCGCCCACCGCCCACTGCTTACCGCCCACCATCGCTGCTCACCGCCCTTCCAGCCCACACCGCCCGTCGCCGTTTCCGCCGGTCTCCGCTCGTACACGCTCGCCTCCTCCGCCCACCGCCTTTCCCGTCACTTCAGCCACCAGCGGCCGTTTCAACTTCTCTCCGCCGACCTCCTCATGACCCGTCCCAGGGGCGTCGGCCACTCTCGTATGAATGGCGTCAGGTGGCGGCGGTGATGGTGACGGTTTGTAGAGACGCCGGTCGCCGCCCGCGCAGACGGTCCGATGGGGCGGAGGGCGCAGTGGTGGGAGTGTAGGTCGAATGTCAGGTGTGACCGCCGGGGGTTGTTGTCTTCCTAGTCTGTAGATCTGACCTTTTTCCGGGCGTGGGAAGGGAGTCGTATTGGCGGCTGAGCGCGTTCGACAGCAATGCACTATGGTTGGAAACGGCCTCACGGATGGCCATGGGCAATTTCGGAATATATGTATATTTGGGGTGTCATTCTGTTGGAAATTGATGAAATGTTTTGAATTGGGCAGAAAAAAATATTTAGTTGCGCATTTAGTCTTCATTATCGTACCTAGAATCGGGAGTTTCTGATAGTGGCTTTTTTGGTGCGCCGTCAAAGGTTTAAACAACCGCGCTGGTGATAGCATATGGAGTACCTCAATGACGTTGTAAGACTGGATTATTATATATCAAAATAATCCTTGTTATGTTGGCTATCGAGTGGAGTGACTCTTTTTCCCATGCGTGTTCAAAATCAGGAACGGCATTGCATTCTGTTTGCAGTGTCACCACAGCAGCATTTGCAAAATTACGTTTATGTTTCATTGGACATACAAAAAGTTCTCCATCGACCTCCATTGAGCTTTTTTGTAGAATAAATCTCTGTTCAATTCTGCGTGAGGGGAACCTAAAAGCAAACTGCGCACTTGTGCGCAAAATCGTCCATGAAGCTTCATCTCCCGAGGCGCACCTACCCGTCGCTTCGTTAGCAGCAGGTCGGCTCGTCAGTCGTGCAATGGCTTATCCTAATAAATGATGGTAAGAAGCAGGGTTGCGAAGTCGTGGTGGCGCCAAATCCGACTCCTACTCCGACTCCGACTCCTGTCTCGTTGCCATGACTCCGGGCGACTCCGTCTCCGACTCCGGACCCCTGCCGGCTGCCAGTGTTTCAGAGTCGTGATGGAGCTGTTCCGATTCCGACCGACTCCGACTTCCACTGCGGTCTCCTGACCGACTCCGACTCCGACTCCGACTCCTGGCTCGTTGCCACGACTCTGGGCGACTCTGACTCCGACTCCGACTCTTACTCCGACTCTGACTTCAACTCCGCACCCCTCGTAAGAAGTAACTGCTTGCCCCTGCACCTGGAGTATGGATATCGTGCAAACGTGTATGGATATCCTGAAGTATGGATATGGATATCCACTGACAGAACAGACATACAGACATGCTGTAAACGCCATTACACTGCCAATACCATGGCAAATCCAATGGCTATCTATGATTTTTGATCATCGTTCTACATTTTCCAAAATCTTGAACTGAATCTTGGCAATTTCTCGTGACTACTTCACGACCATGATGCATGCATTTCTGAAATTGATCTTTTTTTTGTTCAACTAACCACGTACTCGTATGATAAAATGAATGTCACCATCGTGTTCTACGCCCAAAAGTACCCATAAAACATGTGTCGTGGGCTGCGAATAGGTACCAGTTTTAATTTTCGGGGTTATGTGCTTACCTGATTGACCTGACTTTGACCCTGGCCTATGTTTGACTGACCCCTACATGGATCTGACACTCTTTTAGCACTTATATGAAGGGTTGTGCACAGTTGTGACAGAGTTTATGACGAGAGGCACCGATTGCGAGGTTCTAAAGTCCATGCTACTGAAAGCCTGATTTCAAGTGTTTGACCTGACCTTGACCCGACCGGTGACCTCGAAATTCAGCTTTCAAGTATTCATCTGAATTGTCTCGTCGCGTTCTTTCGTTTGCCGCCTCGTGCGTTTCGCTGCGCCTATTGGTTCTCGAGTTATCGGCTGGGGGCGTTAAACGCCCCCCCCCCCCCCCGGCAAACGGCGGGTGGGGAAATACCCCAGCAACTGCCGGGTTAATCAGACGCATTTTTTGTCATTTTGATCGTCATTTTATTTCTTACTTTTTTGCCGAATCTAAAAAAAAATCATTAATACTTTTTCTCCAAATTTTGACCCTTTATGACAAATAGTAGGACACTGTGCGTCACTACGTTGATATTTCTCGCCCTAAAGCATAACAACAATATCCATTCAGTATAGCAGTATTCAAAACATGTTCAAAATGCCTCGCGATATCGATGACATTACGAAAGACCTAGGCGACTTATAACATGCTTGCAATAAAGACGTCACACATGCGTGACGTGACGGGACCTTGTCGTTTCTGAGTTACTGTATGATGCACAAAAGACACTGGTATACCTATGCAAAGTTTCATCGCAATCGGTCCACGCATTAAAAAGTTATGGGCAAAACATTTTTTCTCGTTGACCCCCGGCCATCCGTAAGGCCATTTCCAACCATAGTGCAATGGTGAGATTTCGAAACGACAGCAATAGGTCAGTAATTTGATTGATGTCATTTTAATTGAGGTTGCTCTTCTTGCAAACCTTTAGGTATTAGCTGCAGTGGATTTGATGTTACTCTTACCTTTATCTGATCGTTGACATTCAGGTACCGGGGAACAACTCTGAACTACCCATCTGGCCATCTAACCGACCTCCGCCTGCTGTCACCTGCCTCCCCTGACCTCTCTCCCCGACAGTTGGTGGACTAAGTCGTCCTTCACCATTCCGCCTGGCTGTGTGACCTGACTCCCTCCCCGTCTGACCGTCTTATCTGACCTGAACCAACCCCGCTCTTTGGCAGTTCGCCGGGTGAAGCCGTCGTTCACCATCCCGCCGGAGCCGATGTATGAGGTCCTGCCCGGCGAGAGTCTCAACCTGACGTGCGTCGCCGTGGGATCGCCAATGCCGCACATCCGCTGGAGGAAGGTGAGAGCGCCGCGCTGCGAGGGCGGGAACGGGGGAAGGCTGCTTGGCGTCTGAGATGGCTAGGTATCGTCGACTCTGTTCGCTAGCAGTGTGGTTACCCAAGTTCAGAGCTATGGTTACCCTTAGTAAAGCTTTGGTGAATTTGATGCGGTCTGTGGGATTCGGAATCCCCGAACTATAATCCTCAACTTTCATGACTGCTCATACGATACAAAATGCCCATGTTTCTAAAGTTTACTATTTGAACCAAATCTCCTGGATTAATAACACGGTTTGATGAATACTAAATGATGCAATGACCCTAGGTTGTGCTTTGCTGACCTGATCTCTCATTGGCCTGCTAACAAAGACCTGACATGACCTCTAAAACCAAACTCCACTCATTTTAGCCGACCCCGCGACCCTCGACCCTCTGACCGTCGTTCCGTGCCGCAGGAGCCGGGCAGCGAGCCGTCACCCAAGGAGAACGCGCCCATCGGCCGGGCCTTCCTGGTGCTCAACAACATACGCGAGTCTATGAACTACACGTGTCTGGCGGCCAGCGAACTGGGCACCGTCACCTCCCACACCCAGGTCAAGGTGCAAGGTCAGTACCCGTGCTGGGCGAGAGGTTACCCAGGCTGAGGTCAGAGGTCAAATCAGACCGATGTTTGAGGCTACTCCAGAGTCAAGCGTGGGAGGCTATCCCTGGCAGCGATCATAGGTCAAACCAGGCAGAGGTCAGTTGGCTGTGTTGCTGACCGACTGGTCTGTTAAAATACACGTGGGTTCGAGTTTATCTGTCGGAGACAAGGATAGCTCAGTACTTGTTTCTTGGTCATGTCCCGAGACATAAAAGAGATAAGGTCACGGCTTTGTCAAAACTAGCTCGGAATAAGCCGTACGCTACCTGTGGCGCTTAAGTAGCGAACAGTCTGTCTCTGGGTGTATTTGGGGAAGACGTTTTTGCAACACTATTCACTGAAGTGGCTGTGGCTTCAGTGACGTTGTCTCATTGATGTTATCTCCACAGAAGCAGCCGTAAGCTAAAACTAGCGTCAGCGGTCACCTATCCTGCGTTGACTGCCTAGGCGCCCCAATCACTTACGTGTCGTATTCTTCTCTGCTCCTCTCGTGTCTTCTCTTGTATGCTGTTTGTCCGACAAGCTGTCAGCATCCTGGGTAGTCTCGCTGAGCCGGCGGCCGAACTGCTAGCTAATTATAAATCCAGCTCGGCGGCGCCAGGCGCGTGTAAAAAGCTGCCCGCTCGGCACGACACGCGTATCGATTGGTTCCTTGCACGCAACTGTGACTGTCCAGCGCCGCCGGTCGGTCAGCCGGACGGCCGAGTCCGCGGCGCTCAGAAATTACCTCCGGGAGGCCTTACGTGCGGCGCAAGTTTGGATAGGTTTCGCAGGTAATTTAGCATGGAAGGTTGGATTAATTAGGTGATTGGTTTGCGGTATGCTGATCCAAAGGGTTCCGCGAAGATAGCCTACAAATGCGGAGGTTGATGAATCAAAGCTGGCGAACGGAAAACAAATTACGATAACGAAGTTTTCCTTTGGCTGGAGGAGCGTCCATCTTGGGGGACCGGACGCGCCGAGTTGTTTTGATATCGTAAAGTCTGATAGTCGGCCGGCGTCCCGACGGAGGTGGCGGCCGGGCCGACCGGACGACTCGGACCTACACGGCGCGGCGGGTCACGCGACCGTGTCGGCACGACTCCGACCTGTCGGACCGGACCGGGGCCGGCGGGACAGACGGCGGCGCCGAACGGAACGGAGCCACCTCTGCGGGCGGATCACCGGCGCGGATTTATACAGAGGGATATTGTCACAGCCTCTGTACTACTCGACACAGCGACTGTGTGTTTTCTCTCAAAGTGTCGGGTCAATGTCGAAGTACGCCGGCCGTCTATCCATTTCATCTCTCGATGGACCTGCTCGCGTGAGAGGGAGCCAGCAGCGAGGGCTACGAGCCGGCACGGACGGCTTTTTTTCAGCGGCCCGATGGGGCCGGGCCTATCGCGCCTAATGATCGAGGCGCGGCAGTACTGATGTTGCTGATGGTGAATGATGATGATGACGATGATGATGACGATAACGGTGTTGATGAGATTGATGTTGCAGTTTGATCGAGTTCGTTTCCACTGACGATGTTTTGGCATCCGCAAATGCACAACAATCCGTTGATGTATCGCGTAAAACAGCACATGTCATGCCTGGAACCGTCGCGGTTTTACTAGAAGCTACTGCCCGTCCGTCCATCCGTCCATCAAGCTGTCGTCTCGCTGGCTGGAGACAAGTGTCGTCTACCGCCGCCGTGCGCCAGTGTGTTATCCCGCTCCAGTGACGCATTTCCGACTAATCACATGCCACATTTCACAGCCATTCCGCTTACGCGGCTTACGGCGAATACATTTCACAGTCATTCCGCTTAGGGAGATCACAGTGAGGTCGTGTAATTCCAGCGATGTGCGGCACTGAAGCAATGCGCTCGATGGGTTACATTACATAGCAGGATACAGGTGATGAGAGACATTTAGGAAGAAAATGGGACTGCTGAGGATTGCTTCACATATGAAGGGGCTGGCGATGGGATTCCTGCTATTTTAATTGTTCATACAATCGAAGTTTTTACCGTCATCGCCACCGCCACCGCCACCGCAACCGTCACCGCCATCGTCGCGCCAGTCGTTTCCGTGCCGGTTCTTTGCTGACTTTGTCACGGCCTGGCGCCGTCGCCGCCGTAAGACGTCGCTCCGCCATTTCTCACCGGGCAAAAATGGTGCAGCGGCCGCCGAATTCCAGCTCTGTTGATAGCCGCGCTGCGGGAGGCCGGTACGGTGACGGTGGCGGCGGCGGGGGCGGGCTGCGGTGTTCGCGTTGATAGCGGTGATGGCGATGGACGTGGTGATGGCTTAATGTGGTGGGCGGTGGCGGTGATGGTTGGCTGTAGTGGTTGGTGTTGATGTTGGAGGTAGAACAAACTGTCTTGGATGCAGAAACGTGCAGAGCGATCTTCCTCTAACCTCCCCAGTCCTCCTACCTTGCATGGTTTCGTTGCATGGGATTTCACCGGCAAAGTTGAGATGCTCCCTCTAAGAGTAAGAGTTATTCCGTGGCTAGAGTAACATGTTTTGCTCCCTTGTGCATGTCCGACTTTGGTGAGTGTCCCTTGAAGTCCCTGTGGTCGGTGGGAGATGGTAGAGTCAGTGATACCGTGTAGCGAACTTTCTGGTATGGGACCGGAAATACGCCTTACGTTCCCCGGCCGGTGGTTGTGACGGGGACAGGCGGGTGGCGGACGGCAGGTCCCCACTGACCGTCCGACGGGCGACGGCTCGCAGCGCTCGGCTGTCACGGACACTCGCCAGGCTCAACCTCTGCGCCGCCACGGGCCCGGCGCATTGCATATGCAGAGCCATTCACAGAATCAGCCGCCGCCATGAGTCATTCTTTGGCGACGGCTCAGCCGAGTTGATGCTCGGTGCGGCGCGGCTGTGTGTGGTTAATGCAGGAAGTCTGGTGCGGCATGTGCCGCTGGGAGGGCGCTGTCTGCCGCCGGGGGTCGCCGCTCAGTCAGTTCAGACGGGACCGGCGCGCTTTGAGACGCCTCCCGGTGAGAGGCCGAGCTTGGAGACCCTATCGACCGAACGCGACAAGGAGCCGCCGGCAAATGTAACCAGCCGACCGACCGCCTCTCTCGCCGGCTCCGGTTCCAAGGCTAATTAGCAGTTTGGCTGTATTTTGGGCCTCCGACTCGGCCTGGCGTGCCCGGTCGTCATAGAAACCGAACGGCACAGAAGGGCACTCCGGTGTCCTGTGCGCTGGAGACGGGTTGAGTCGGCGTCTTCTCAAATGTATGCGCTGAATTTGTTTCATTAGTAACTAGGCTCGTTTGCGTGGGACTGGCGAAAATTGACGTAGGCGTCTGCTCTTAGACGGGCTCGTGATTTCAATGTGTGCTACCTGTTTTCATCCACGTAAATAAGCCATTTGTCCTGTCACCTTTGAGCTGCTCTCTGACATTTCGAACCAGGAGCGTGCTCCGGGTCTTGTGTGATTCCGCTATTGCAAGGTTTCTGATAGTCTCTGTTGTCGATCTTGAACGGAGTGGCGTCTTTATGGCGTTGTTACTTATTTCGCTGGTCTGATGCAATACCCGCCCAATCTCTCAGATCGGTAAATCCCAAGAGATGATGTCCTCTCCGTCTCCTACCGATGGTTTCCCTCGACGGGGGAGGGGTTCTGTCCATCGTGTTTATCGTGACAAGAAACGTGATGATATTTTGTTTGACTCTCAGCTTTGTTGGCTGTTTACGAGTAGATCTTTTGAGCTGTTTTTGTTGTTTGTCTCCTGAAATCTTGTTTTGCAGTTATCCGCGACTTTCCCTTTCTGCTGTTCATCAACTTCTCCGCTAATCTCTCCCGGACCTACACATGTTGCCACTGCCGACTTAAGGGTGCGTTTCACGCGACCTTTACACCACCTGGCGAGGATCTTGCTGACATAGAGATACGTTTCTAGACCAGTAGATGGCCCTAGCGCTGAACGCCGGTTTGTTGTCACAGGACAAGTATCACATTTCCCCTGTCCATCCATCTGTTAGCGCAGAGGGGTTCGACTGCCGGGCCGCCCCTCCCCATCCGCGCCCCGCGAGTTCGGGGAGGAGTGGCATGGGCCCGCCGCGCCGGCCGGGCCGGGCAGAAAGGACCAGATGTCTAAGCTCTCAGTCGAACCACATTGGGCCGAACCCGCGCCGACACACACGGAGAGGGAAATATCGGAATAATGAAAAGGCTAACAGAATGAGGTACAGGAAAGCACCTTCATTGACTTTCATAGTATTAGCTTCATTAACCAGTATAACGCCTTTTGGGGCGACTAACGGAGCGAGCGAGAGGGTGAGCCTTGCACGTGCGAAATTTCGAGGGGGTACCTCCAGCTGACTTGTGCACGGCACCCTACTAACCGGTCTCTAGCGATGTGCCAAATTTGAGCACAATCGCCCCAGCCGTTCTCGAGATCTGAAAGCGGCACCCTGCACGTGCGCACGTGCAAAATGGGTTCCAACGGACTTTTGCACGGCACCCTACTAACCGGTCCCTAACCATGTGCCAAATTTGAGCGCCATCGGTCCAGCCGTTCTTGAGATCTGGAATCGACCCCTGCACGTGCGCACGTGCAGCAGCACCCCAACTCTGGCACATGGATATGCATTGCCTAGTGGGTGCCTACCTACATGCCAATTTTCAGCGCAATCGGCCAAGTGGTTACGGAGATATTGCAACAATTACAAAACTGACACCTCTTCGTTTTGCACGTGGCACGTGCATAAGGGGTCACCTACGTGCATCGGGAATAGTCCATTGCATGGTAGAAGGAATGAAGCTACCCTACAAAAATTACCGCGTGTAAATCGGTCAAGTGGTTGCTGAGATATAAGCGTCGCAAAATCGTGACCACGGCCGGCCGGCCGCTCATACTCAGAAATTTCCGTTAATCTAAGGAAAGACTTCGCTCGCTTCGCTCGCTCCGTAATCATCGCTTGGGGAAGTGGGGCAGGCGATTTTTGGTCAAACTTGCAAGTTTTTTTT
This sequence comes from Amphibalanus amphitrite, assembly GCF_019059575.1. NCBI lineage: Eukaryota > Metazoa > Arthropoda > Thecostraca > Balanomorpha > Balanidae > Amphibalanus > Amphibalanus amphitrite. The sequence goes on from NW_024881555.1 coordinate 622,032, forward strand.
TGCTCGTATAAGCGCCGCGTAACTCGGCATAGCTCATGATACATCAAATTCTCATCGTGTGTGAAATTGTGGAACCCTGGTCTCGGAAGTTTAGGTCACCCAGTTCAGGTTTATCCTATGTATAGATGCTCGAAATTCGGGTTATTGCATGAGTTATCAACATGAGCTACACTGTATAGTACCGGACTATCGCATCAGAAGGCACAGAAGAATATGCTTTATAAAACACATTTTTGCAATTTTGTAACAGCATCAGAGCTACAGAAGGATAAGGTGCCTAATTAGCGACCCCCTTAATTTGAACCGTCATTGCTCACGCTCTATGGCTGCCACTGTATTAGGTAGGGGAGAGCGGGGCCAGTTGAAACACGGGGTCAGATGAAACATGGCTTTATTTTCAACAGTATGCAACATATGGCGTTGCCGACACCACTGCGCTCGACCACTTCCTTTGTCAACGGCGTTTGGGCGGCAAACGGACGGTAATTTTGATTTGACACTTGTTTTTGTGTTTTTGAGGGGCGTTTGGGAGAAATCGTTTTTATGAATATTTTGTGATATCTCATATACCTTTGTTTGCTGAAAGAAGAACTCCTGGTTCCGGAATAACACCTTATTTGGCCCTTCATTCAGCATGATGCCGTCCCTCCAGCTCGTTTGACATGTGCTTTACGGCGCGTGCGAGATGGCGGGAGCGGATGGGGTCAATTGAAACGCTTCTCTGAGGGTCAGTTGAAACAGGGCCACAGGCCGTTTCAATGGACCCCGGTGACCTTTGCAATGGTTATTGTTCAGGGGCTGTAAACATTAAAGAAAATAGTCCACCTTTGAAATGAGCTTTTAAACTGAAATAGTAGTTAAATAGAGCTCAATTTTTGACCCCTTTTTCTCCAGCCTTTTGCTTGAAAGCACACTATAGCCTGAGATATTTCTCATTTTTCTCATCCGCCCATTTTACCATAGTCTATGTACTTTATGTCACCTATTATGAGGAACTTTGCACTTTTAGCTTTCCAACGACCTATTGAATGTAGCATTTGGAAAAGTAAACCGGACAAAATATCTCCTTAAGAAAGTGGCCTTAAAGAGGAAAACATCCCATTGTTAAGGATAGGTGCAATTGACCCCATGGGCTGGTTCAATTGACCCCCGCATCGGGGTCATTTGAAACGGGCGTAGAGCTGTTTTATAAGCATGCGTTTGGCAGCAAAATATGTTTGAAACATAATTTTACATATCTTAAAATAAAGCCAAAAGAGCATATTTTTCATGGCATTGTGCATTTTTCGATATGACAACTAGATCTCGCTGTGCATGTTAATATATAAAAAGTGGTTCAGCTGGCCCCGCTCTCCCCTACTGGCTTGATTTTCGGAGAGAGCGTTCATTTTTTTTCTATTAAAATATAGTCATTTTCTGTCCCAATATGCACTAATTTATTTGTTGTGAGCATTTTGGCAAACCATTGCAAAAAACGCTAATAGGGAACTCTTCCCGATTAGCGACCGGGGAGGGTCGCTAATAAGTCCATGGGTTTTCCCATATTAAAAATGGCAAAAAATGCGACGCCTGAATAGATGAAATATGATCCCAAAAAGGTAACCTATACGCAAAAGCACTCAATATCTCGAACAGGAACGTTTATCCAACACGTTTACGTAAGTAACAACTGATCATGTGATGTACCGAAGGCGAAAAGAAGGCGAAAACCAAAATTTTGCGGGCTTTCTCGTATGACATTCGAGGTCCGCGCTGGATTCGGCACCCCTGCAGTCGGTGACGACATTTGGCATCCCCTGCCACACATTGCAAGCTTCAGCAACACCTCATTTCCATTTCTCTCTTTTCCCCTTTCTTTTCCTTCTTGAGCTTATTTGCGACAATGTCGGGCGCAAATAGCAAATATGAGTTGCAACACATTTTTAACCACCATGCAGTGTACAGTTAAGCGATTCACTATGGGAAAACGGCAATCAATTGAAAAAGGATTGTCTATTCAGAATAAAAAAGGTGCATCATCCTAATGTGCATCGCTTTTCATCAGAGAGGGCCAGGGGCGCGGGAACTACGTTCAGACTGGGTGGGGGGGGGGGGGGGGGGGTGGGGGGGCACACCATAATAGAGATCAACCTAGGGTACCCCCAAAATCTAGTTTTCTCACCGGTTTTAGGCCACTTACTTTTCATCCCTTGGCTTTTTCAACAGAAAAGAAAACATTTGCAAAAGAAGTGTGGTATTCCGTCTCAAAGCTGTGGGGACATCGCCCCCACGGCCCCAGAGTTGGAAGGGGGGGGGCAAGCTGCCCCCACTGCCCCCAGGCTCCCGCGCCTATGGAGAGGGCCCAAATACACGCGTTTTGGATAAGAAACTCGTTATTTTTATTTAAACTCACCTGAAACGTCCCACCAGAAACATCGACAACCGGAAAATAATTTAATTTGATAACCAAAGTATGGCTGACCCTTTGACAATGTTTTTACCCCGTTTTCTCCTGCCAGGTTTTCTGTCGGGAGGTAGGTCGCAAATAGGAAAGGGTCGCTAATTAGGCACCTTACCCTGGATGCCCGAGTCCTTTGAAAGTTGCAGTGCACGATGTAATAAGGCCATTGGTAGCTACAACTTGTATGTCTCGGAATCTTATAAGTTCATCCGGACTTAACCCTCTCATGTGTGCGGCGTTTGCCAGCTTCTAACGTGTAGGGGGGGGGGGTCGATTGGACCCCCCTTGACTGTGCCGGGGCGGGATGATTCCGTCTTTACATCGCGCTCCTTACCGCTGATTATATTCTATTCGCGTCCAATTTTGTGAAAGACTAGGAAATGTACAGGTAATCTTATGGTTAAATAATTTTGAAAATCGGCAGGTAACAACTTGCGTTATGAGTGTGCAAACACAAAATTGTGATTGCCGTGTTTCCTGCGTTGGCCGATCCCACCTCAGCCGGCAACATGTTACTCTTAGCAGGCTTCTAACTGCCATATTTATTGTTGGATTAACTAGATATTCACCATTATACACACTCACAAATGTATTTCATTTCGTATAGTGAAAGAAAAAAGAAAATCGGCCGGTAACTATTTGAGTTATCGGCGAGTAAACGCAAAACAGTCTCTCATATGGCAGATTTGACCACATTTGACCTCATTTGACCTAGAAGATATTGACCTAGGGTCATGAAATTCACACACAGCAGAGTTCCCCAGGGCCTCCACCTACCCTCCAAATTTCGTCTTTCTAACTCCAGTGGGAGCTGAGATCTTAGGGGGCCGACATCCGCCCCCCCCCCCCTTTCCACTGGGCGTAGTACTCGCAACCCTTCCACTGCGCGTGTTAATCAATGTTATAACGCATTTTCTAGAAGGCCCGTGAACGTGAAACATTTTAACTTTGACCTGACCTGTGACGTCATCATTGACCCTGAGGTCAATGAAATTAATTTTCTCACTAGGCGACAGGGCTATCGAACGCCGTTTGAGTTTTGCAAATCCGTCCAATAGTTTCGAAAATACAAGGGGGGCAAAAAATAGCCCTCACCAGCGTGCGGCTTAAGGTTAGGTGATCCGAGGTCAACCTTTGACCTTGACCTTTCGAAGTCAACACATATGCTACGAGTCGAAATTACGAGAGGACTACGATGCTGCTAATTGCTATTATGCAGTTTTTGCCTAGCTTTATTGCTTCAAAAGTGATGCGTAAAAACTTTCTCTAGAGACTCTATTTCGAATGAAATGCAATCAATTATGCATCATTTTGTTGCTAATTCATTGAGAAACACGGTCATGAAAGTTTCATATCGCTATCTTTCAGAGATTCGCCAATATTGGCTAAGTAATTTGGATAAGAGCAGCTTTCCCCGAAATTTGACCTTTGACCTGCCATAACTGGGTCAAATATTGAATTAGGGTAACAAAATATGCCGCCAATCGCGAGTAGGCACTCGTTGAGAGCAATCGACTGCTCTTTGTTACGAAGCGCGCTACGACGCTTTTAGTTTCGAAACGCCGGAGGGGGGGGGGGGGTCGCATCGACCCCTCCCCCCTGCCAGGCCGCGTTATGAAAAATACCCTGCCAGGGCGAGGGTTTTGACATAACAGTCGAACTGATATTTGGTCTAACGTCACTTAGGGTCTATGTCTCCATGGAATTCGTAGGTATTGCTGGTTATTTTCATTATTTATGTTCAGTACCGACTACCCAGGTCAGGTCAAATACCTATAGTCAAAATATACCTGTTCGCTGTTCGTAATACCACTCACACAAACTTGTGACTTCTTTCAAAGTCGTCAGTTTCTCACAAGCTCTTCCCGGCGTACTCCCGATCAAGAGTGAGAGGCGCGCGATAGGAAACGCCTGGCTGGGCGCCGCTCATAGATAGATCGTGGGATGAGTCTCTGACCCGTCTGGTCACTGCGAAACTTAGCAGGGAGGGTTCAGGGCACCTCGACGGCGGCCGAACGCAAGCGGAGCGCCGTAACTAATGGGTGGGACACTGTGTCAACAAACACCGCTGAGTGACGAGCCGAGGGGACCGTCGAAACGCGCGGGCCATACAGCCAGAGACATCTCTTGGCGATTTTATGAACTAGCTGTGCAATGACTTTCAAATGAATAGAACTGCACAGTGATGCATGCAATGATGATTCACTCTACATGATTGTGTAGAGAATCGATGTCTCTATGATTCCTAGCAGCCACATTTTTGAGATTGTTGTCGCGGCTTTTATGCAATGCACTGCAAGATGAAAATTGTATCATGCAAAACATAGTGCAAAATTTGAAAAAAGGCTTGCTAGGAAATGTTTTCCTTGACTTCGTCAGTCCAAAACTGCAAACATCACAGTCATACGACAATCCGTTATTGAGTTCTATTCGTTTGAAATTTTGATTTTGCAATATGTTTGTCCTAATTGCTCAGTATATGTGGATTGCAGAACAACGGTAACCACTCTGTGATGACGAGGTTAACGTCCTTCATAACATATCCAAAAACGAAGGCAATCGAAGCAACGATGCTCTAGATATTCACGAAAAACGTTTCTCATAGCGTTACGCGTGAAACGCACCCTTAATATAGCCCCGCCGCTCTCCGCTAACTCAGCTAACTGTTCCGCTGCCTGTCGTCCGACCGTCAGGGAACGCCTAACGATAACCAAGTAGCTGACTAATCAGTTTAGATAGTCACCATGATTAATACAAATGTCTGGGGCGGCTAACGCGATTCTCCCAGCGCTAATGCGGTATTAACCCGCGCCCTGCTGGGGGGGTGTTTGAACACCCCCCCTTGTGGTTTTTCGCGAATATCTCAAAAACGGCGGCGCGGAGCGCCGCCGTTTTTGGTACACCTTATCATACATCAATTCTACACATGTTGTGAAAATTTCAGACCAAGGTCATTCAAGGTCAGGTCACCAGGTCACTTGAAGTGACCTCACCTCATAAAAAGTTTCATTGTCTGCCATAGCTACACCGAGTGACCGATCGCTTTGAAACTTTAAGCGATTGCTAAGAGCAATAGCATGTACAAAATGTATATCTCAGAATTTTGATATCGATGACCTAAGGTCAGGTCAATTTTGCGACCTCCCCATTATAAGTCAACGGGAGAAAATTGAAATGCGCTTCTTTTGGACAAAAGACATTATAAACACTCCCAAACACTGGATTACAAGTGGTTTAGACTTACTGAACATGAAAATGGTGTCTGTGACCCCTGTTTATGCCCTGAGGTCATCTTAGGTCACGAATGGTATCTAACAGTTTTTCGCAAATAACTTTTGATAGAGGCATGCTAGAGCGATGAAAACACCTTAGATGTGTTCAGCTTGACGATACGGATCGACTGATATGCAACATGACCCTTTCCGGTCAGGTCATGACCTTGACCTGAGGTCAAATTTTCAAGTTGACCTTTCAAGGTCAAGTTATAGTTCATTCGATGCGTCTTGACGAGAGGAACACGATGCCGGTAAAAGTAAGCTCGCACAAGGCTTGGGTCAAAAGTTATTGCAGAAAAACTGTTTTCGAAAAAATCGGCTATTTTTGCAGTTTTTGCCCCCTGCAGGCAAAACCGTTGACGTTAGGTCAAATCTGAGAGAATTACTCAGAAAGGGCGTTAATAGGGCTATCGAATGCGCTTTTCCGCGGCGCTGTAGCTCTATTGGTTCCCGAGTTATGCGTTGGCTTCTTGGAAATTGTCGACATTCGACCTGGAAATCGGCGAAATTTTGCCTTCAATGACCTCTGGTGACCTGACCTTTGACCTGACCAAAAAATTGACCGAAGTGATTTCGTCATTATTTTTGACGCTCTTTCGAACGCCGCCTTCCGCGTATCGCTACGTGGCCCAGGAGCCGAGTTAGAAGGGGGGGGGGTGTTCAGACACCCCCCCCCCCCAGCAGGGCGTGGAAATCCAGGACCCCCAGCCGGGCGCGGGTTAATGATGTCGGCCCGCCCCCGGAGGCGGCGCGGCGGGTGAGGACGTTCCTCCCACGTCCTCAGGGAGGGGAAGACAGGTGTGCTTGGGGACCGGCCTCCGACGATCGTTTGATCTGGCTCGGATGGTAATTGCGCCGCTGCTCGCTCGGTAGATCGTGTAGTATGGCGTGGGCGTGGTGTGTAAAGAGACGTTCATGATTCACAGCGAAACGTACAGTGGGTCTTTCGGAGCGTTTGGTATTCTGGAAGCGGTTTTTGGATGTCATTGCGGGGGCGAGGCTGGACGCTGGACGGTGTTTGCCGGAGGGGAGGGCTGGCTGTTCTGAAGGTCACCTACGTCGGCACCGTATGATCGTTCAGCGGGGGCGGCGGCGGCGTGGGTGGTGTGTACGTCGCGCGGCTCGTCCGGTGGCCGTCACCATTGATATACCAATGGCCACGGTGACGGTGACTGGTCACGCACTGACCGCTTGGCCCCCTCCCCTCCCTTCCTCGCTCCTTCTTGACTCCTTCACCCTGGGCTGGAGGACAGTTCCGTCCATATGTGTTAGTTGTTGGGGCCGCCCAAGACTGCTTTCCTCAGAGTAGTCCGGCTGGTTTCATCAGGAGTTGCATCATGCCATCGCATCAGCCAGACATCAGCGATTGTAGTTTATTGGATACCGTTGTAGGTCGTGACAATCGCATGTCGCCATTCAGTGTTGAGTTTAATTTCCAGAGCGTACTTGTTGCATCACAACAGTTTTTTCGTCACCTTGCTGCTGCTGCGCTGTGAAACTGCAGTGTCTCATTAACCGGGTCCCTGTTTCCGTCATCGAGCTCCGCCTGCTACCTGACCCAGGAATGACGCCGTCAGGTCACGCCGTCACGCGCAGGCTCATATGCGCAGCGGTCTCATCGTGACGGATTAACCGCCGTCACGCGATCAAGAGCGGTCACGGTGACGGCGCAGACACGTGAGAGACCGGCGGAGTATTTCGGGTGTCCATGAGCGCGCCTTGTTAGACGGTTCCCAAGACTCCTGGTACGCACCTGGGCAGGTGAATGAGGAGGATAAATTGGGACCGGGCCGAAGGTTGTGTGGAGTAGGTATTAATGGTTGGGTGGGCCGGGCTGCCGAGTCAACAAGTGAAGGTCAGATGGAGGGAGGAGGAACGGGACACCGGTGAATGGCCGTGAGGCGCTGTTGTGGACGGCCAGGACTGTGTGGGGCCCGGCTATATTTACCTGCCTTGGTGTGCTTGGCAACAATAGCGGTGCTTGTAAATGAGGGACGCGTCGTCACATCCGGCTGTTGTGGTCGGCAGACAGTTGAATATGCGGGGATTGCCGCCTTCTTTCATTGGTTATACAGGCAGGTTCGCCCACAAGTGACGGCACACGAGCACAAGTAAACGATAAAATGAGGTTACGAAGACATTTGACCTCCTAGGTCCTTCCCAGTCTCGGACGCCGTCGCCGCTACCTGTTCCGCTTTGTGCCCCTGTCGGAGACAGCGAGCGGGGTCGATAGGGCCCGTCTGACGAGCCGCGCGGCCCGTCCGCAGTCCGACGGTCAGTCCCGGTCTATCCCGTCACGTGCCGCCGTGAGCCACGGTGGATTCTGCCGGGGGCCGCCACAGGGCCATCCCAGAGCCGCCACAGAGCTAGCTGTGAGCCGTGGCAGAGCCAGTCGTGAGCAGCGGCAGGGATAGCGGTTGGCCACGCCCACGACCGACCTCATGCGTGAGCCGCGGCAGGGCCACTCGTGAGTCACGGCAGATAGCCGTGAGCTATGGCGAAACAGAGCCAACCGTAAGCCAACACAGACCCAGCCGTGAGCCGGAGGCCCGGAACCGTCTCCGGAGTCCGGGCGCTGACGGCCTCAGGGTCCGGCCGGCGCGCTCCCCCTGACACCGAGCGTCCAGCGGTGGCCGGCGGCCCGGGTCGTTTATCCCGGCCGGCTGACTGTCCCCGGACGACCGGGGCGTGACCGGCGTACAGCCAGAGGTCACGTGACAGGGGTACCGCCGGAGGTCACCAGGGACGGAGGGCCGCTGGGCCCCGCGGCGGGCACTGTTGCGCCGCAGTCGGCTGGTGTGTTGAGGATGGATTGTTGATGATTGATTTGATGGGGATGGGTATTGATGAACGACTGATCCCATCCGGGAGGAGTTCTTAGATTGATGAATTTGATGGTTACAAGGCGGCCATGTTGACCGGAAATGGATGTGAAGAAGAATTCCTGTTCTTTCGGCTTCATTGAATATTCATGGCGGTATGTTGTCGAACCATAGTCAAGTTGCACATAATCAGAAAGTGATAGTCGGTACAAATTCCTATCCGTGGTGCTCGAAAGTCGATGCTATCCCGATTGGTTACAAGTCTGGTTGGATTACCAACAGTGACGTAACGATCCATGACTTTTCCATCTAAACTAGGAATAGGAACGCAATCGCGTGAGTGCTGCCTGTTGCTGTAAGCCGGTATTTGTGAGCCAAAGATACACTTGTCTGATGGTGCAGTTGACTCGGTTGGCATGCCTACCACCTATACAAAACATTATTTCACGTCATCACCACTTAACAAACTAATTGATCGCTTCCTACGGCGCACATTGTACTTTCATGTCTGTTTGGTATTTGAACCGGGCGGGAGCGGTACCTACCCCGTGATTATTGGGCCGTCGGCTCTATTTGGCGCCGCGCTGAGAGCTATTCTGGTCCGCCGGCCATCGATGGCTCTGTGGCGTGGACACCAAACATAGTGTCGCGCTCGACTCGAGCTGCGCAGTACGGTCAGGTGCCGCGGGCGGGGGTGGTCGTGACGTCACACCAGAAACACACCCCCGCAAACCGGCCGGGGTCACGCGACAGGCGGCGCTGAATGGGAGGGGAGGGGGACGGTACCGGCCGGCGCCGGCGGCTGCGACGCCGTGACATGAACGACGGCGACGACTCCGCGCTGGGTCGAACGAGGTTCATAGGAGGAATCGTCGAGGAATTGAAAGGGTGTAGGAATGCGAATCCTTGGAGTGGCAATAATATCAACAAGGAAGTGCATATTTAGACGAATTTTGGACGGATTCAAAACACTGCATAGCGCATCATACAATAAAAATGCTATACAGGTCTGCTCTGATCGGGATACATTTATCGCTGTTTGGTTGAGAATCAGATGATATCGCTGATGAGGCTAAACCCGGTCTTATTTGGATCTCACACACACAGCATTTTTTGGCATGTTATGCTTCTCCTAGACGTTTGCCCTCCTGGGGTCCCATGGTCGTTTACTCTTCTGGCCGTCTACCCCTGGATCGCCATTACAAGTATCTCCGTGCGTCATCACATCACCACCTAACTATGTGTCGTTGTTGTCCGCAGCGATGCCGCGTCCGCCGACCAACCTGCGGGTGTCTGACGTCACCTCCGAGTCTGTCCGTCTGACCTGGTCCTACGACCTGGACCAGGAGACCATCCAGTACTACGTGATCCAGTACAACCAGAAACACGGCATCCAACAGGTACGCGGCGGCGCGGCGGGGCACAAGCGTGTCATTGTGGAGGGGACAAGCCGTGACCAGATGGACATTGGTGATGGAGTTGTGTGGTTGTGATACAGAATACAGCATTGCGGGGTTTGAGCTAGCTGTCTCGAACGGTCTCATCTACTCAGTCTGCATAATGGTTTGCGGTGCAAAAGTTTCTATGTCCTTCCTCGTCAACTCCACCCCTGTGTGATTTTCAGCTGTTGCTTATACTGAATAGCTCACTGACCCCGTGCCGCTGTCCACAGGAGGAGATAAGCGGAGTGATCACGCTGTTTTACGTGGTGCCCAACCTCGCTCCGTATACCGAGTACGAGTTCCGAGTGATCGCCGTCAATAACATAGGTCGCGGTCAGCCCAGCGTGCCCGTCCAGGTCACCACGGGACCCACAGGTGAGCTGACCGGTCACAGACGGGTCATAGAGGTCATGGGAGGGCGGAGGGGTCAACGCTGAGTGACGAAATTGGTCATAATTAAAATAGAAAACTTTGCTGGAAAATATTGCTGGAATCCTTAAACATTTGTCAAATCGTACGATTATGCACATTTTTATACTACAAAGTTTTTATGTGGGCGAGGATGGATAACATGATTATTATTAATATAACGAGGCTTGAAATGATCTCACGCATGTCAAAGTGTTTTTATTTTAGGCAAAATAAATATCTAAAACAGTAAAACAAGCTTTCGGCATTACGCCATCATCAAGTTTTGATGATGGCGTAATGCCGAAAGCTTGTTTTACTGTTTTAGATATTTATTTTGCCTAAAATAAAAACACTTTGACATGCGTGAGATCATTTCAAGCCTCGTTATTTTTATACTACATAGGCTAACGATATTGCTTAATTCGTATATTTGATACATACACGAGCCCAGGCATAGTTCACTGGAGAGTTATTAGCCAATTTGTATACTTACGTACTGGGAATCTGTGTGATGTGTCGCCGAATGGTCTGTGGGTCTGCATCGTCTTTGCCCGCCCTCTGATCATTGCTGTCAACAGTTCCTCCCGGCGCGGCGGTCGTTCTCGTGAGACAGGTCGATATCCCCTCTGACTTCATTACCCCCCCCCCCCCCGCCCGTAATGCACCCCAGGACCCCAGCGCTGTGTAGTGCATCTGTCGGTCCCCTGTGTTCTGTGTGTATGTATATCCTGTCCTCCGGTGACCGTCCCAGCTGTGCTGTGACCCCACAGAGGGGACGGAGACGCGCGCTGTTAGCGCGGTGTGCCACTCACTGATGGCTGCGTACCGCCGCTCCCCGAGGCGCGGTCCCATTACACCTCCCCCAGTGCCGTCTCCCGGTGTCTCCCTCTCCCCGTCTCTGTCTCCGGAGACTGGTGACGTCTGAGAGGCGCGTCCCGCGGGGGACAGGTCGCTCCCTGGTCCCGCCGTGTCTCTGACCGTCCCCGCCCGACCGCCCAATACTGATGTGTTATTCATGCGGTGAGCGCGACAGGCTTTTAACCGTCGCCGCGGCGACCGACCCGCGACCTGCCGTGGTCCTCCTCCCCTCACACTCTGTCTCCTCCTCTCGCTCACGCGTCTGCTCTGTCCCGTGCGCCGCGCACACAGTCGGACGAGGATCTGCCCGTAAGTGGATCGTCGGTGTTGTCTTACGCGTGCGAATGGCACCATCTGCTCCTATTTGGTTGTTTCGATATTAGCTCGTATGCTCGCTGCTTATTTGTTTCGTTATGACTTGTAGAAGACCCACGCATTTTTTCGATTCATTCGATTGGTTTCACTCTGTCAATTATTTAGCTATTATTTCACCTATAGTTTCGACGGATGCATTATTGCGAAGCAACGCCACATTTTCAGTATTTTTTGCCTTTACACGATGCCCTCATAGCTCTCAGTAGCTTTTAGCCTAGCTGTGTGCACTTTGCTCGTCTACCTGTCGAAAGCTTTCACGAAGCGGCGTCTCAGTGTAGCGCACTGCCCCCGATGTATTGTTTGTTTGAAAGGCTCGCTCGGTCTCTGTCTCGGGGGTGTTCTGCCCGGGAGCTGACGGCTGATCTCTCTCTGAGGGGCGAGTTCACACGTGCCGGTGTGACCAGCCGCTGCGCCCCAAACACACGTGGCCAACCCCCGGGGACCGCGCGGAGGGCTTGACTCGTGTCTGGGCATTTGACGGGGTTCCTTGGACACGACTGTGGCAGGCACCGTGCTGTGACCTGCCCCACTCTCGGGGGCTGACAGACAGCGCCGTCAGCCACTGCACTGTAGGCGATCCATGCATTCTAGCGCTTCAGGGGCCCGAAAAAAATGATGGGAAATATGAATAATACTGGCGTATTTTGTAGCTAAATATCCCAGCATCTGAAATGTGACACTCTTTTTTACATCAAACCACATACTTTAAAACCACAAACGTGCAAACACGAACTTGTTGGAGAAGCTGAGCTACGGTGCCTGGTCGTGATTTGACCTTAGTTACAATGAGGGCTGTAACTCAAGACAAAAGTTAATTATCTTGAAAACCGTAATTTTATTTGAAGCCACATTCCTTGTAAGCAGTATGCATCACACAAATTTTACTTTTGAAACTTATCTATATTTTTAATAATTTTTCGCAGCACACCTTTTAACTGCATCAGATCAATACTGATAACCATGTTTGGCAATGCGCATCTTTTACCATCCAGGAGATTCGGTAACAAAAATACCATTACATAGTAGCCTGGTGTTTGGTTTCAATATCCTGCAAAAATCGGCTGCCACTTTTTGCGATTCACGGAGTTATGGACGTTTTGCTCAACCCTTACCGTATAAGGTGGGGGCAGGGCCGAGGGGAGGGGCGAAGTACCGCCGCCCAACCGAAGATTCTGTTCGCGACAGCTCCGAACTCACCAGCGATAGAAAGCTGAAACTTGGCATATCTGACCTTTGATTCAAGTCGAATCTTGTGACACCAACTACATTTTTAGGTCAGGTCAGTTCACGGACCAATGACGTCATAAGTGAACCTCTGCAGGATCCTCAGATGTCGCAACTTCGCAAAGCCCTCAATGCCAGAGCAGCTTTCACATGGAGATGAAACTTACAGAACCTAGTATCCTCCAGAGGATTCACAGTTTGTATGTCTCGGATTTTCCCTAAAGGTCGCATGAGGTCAGGTCGATCACATGACCTCACCATTGTGAGTCAATGTTGTAAAATGAACACTGCTATTTTGGCGCCGGGAACGATATCAAACTAGTTCAAGCTTTACTTTTGCAAGGTCCGATGCTTTACTTTTGCATTGTTGAACTTGCGTGACGTCATTTATGACGTCACTATGATCTGGTCATTATAGTTTTTGGTCCATAACTCCCCAACAAATTGAGCTAGCGATTCAGGCAAGCCACTAATGAACTCAGGAAGACCTGCCGAATCAAATGGTATGCAATTTGACCTCCTTCGACCATTTTCGTGACCTGGGAACTCTGACCTAAAAAACTTACAATCGGGTAGGTAGAAATGGCTTCCGTTCGGGGAGAGCAGCATGCCCACGTTGCACCGAAGTTCTAACTCATTTAGAGGCCAAACGGAAAACGAAATTCCTACTCCTTCCTTTAACCCTATTAGTGGCAGGGGGGGGGGGGGGGTTGTTGTTTTCATCCACCCCTCAGGTTTTTCGGGAATATCTCCGAAACCGCTGAAGCTACGATGCTGAAATTTTCTGACTTTTCCTAAAACTAAATTGGGCACATTCCCTGAAAATTTCAAGTTCATAACTTTACCAGGGGCGGCTCCAGAGCACTGGGAATTGGGGGGTCCTATTCGTGAAGCGAGTCATTTGGGCGAAGATCACGATGCTGATGTATTATAACTGTATGCACCAGTTTTACGAACAGTGAATGAAAGGTATCATGTGATAACATATACAAAGTTATTGTGCATCCTCTTTTGACACGTTTTTGCTATAATAGGCGGATCCAGGCGTCCAAAAAGGGGGGTTATGTTTTACCTCCCAACATAGGTGCCCTGACACCGCCTATGCATGACCAATACAATTGTAGTCGTTCTCTCATAAGAAAATTGTAACATAACAAGACCATTACCACCCTTTTTAGAAACAGTACCAACAAAAACCTTATTTACTATACTTTTTGTGTACCCCCAATCTCAATGATCTGTATCCGCCTATGATTTTTGAAAATGCATATTTTTAGGATCCATGTGAATTCCTGGTTCATTCTCTATCGATCGGCAAAAGTTGCGTTAAGATTGGTTCAGAAACCTGGCCGTGATAAACAGTCTAAAATGTATCTGCAATTTGCACGTTTTTACCCCCCTCTATTGACATTTTATAATTTTTATTTTTTTAGAAATGTAGATCACGTTGAGCGAAATCGAATGCCGTTTGAATTTTGAAAATCGGCCCGTTAGATCTCGAGATATCAGGGGGGTCGTAAACAGCCCCCCCCCCCTGCCACTAATAGGGGTAGCCAGGAGCCTGCCACTAATAGGGTTAACTCCGTTAGCGTACATTCATTTCGCAACTTTGAATCCCAACCACCAAACATAAGCGTTACGTTGTAGGTAGACACGATACTAGGCACTAGCTAAAGCTATTTATTTGTAGAACATGTGATCGGAACGTTCAAACAACCACAATTTTTCGCAAGTCATGGTCTCCTCTTTTTTGCTTTGCAATTGCATCTTAGCTTTGCTTACATGCAATTTCAGCGCTAAACCATTTCCATTTCACCGATAATTACCTTCTTCCTAAAACACGATAATTTGCGATCTCCTGAAATGTGGTAGTCTGTTGGTACTATTTCCCCCCAAACAGACCAGTCTGAAAGCGCCTTTGCAACAATGTTTTCTTTGCAAAACCAGCTCACGTGGTTTGCGATCAAGTGGTTCATCCGTAACTGACGCTAGTTGAGAAGTAAGTCATAACACAGACAACACTGTATATGTTCTTGTTAAGCCTCTTCTGTCCTGTGTTAAGCCTATGGGGAAAAGGCATTGCTCGCTCTCTTGCACGTTGCAAAGAAAACCTGATTACTTCTGATGCAAACACTTATATCAGTTGAAGCGCAATGAAACTAGGCACAAAATAAGGGGTTTAAAGATGACTGGTTTTAAGTCTAACTTAAGATATAACTCATGAAGTGCTAGGATAGCGAAATCGCCTACTGTGCACTGGGAAAAGGTCAGCCGAAGAGTCGGATCCACTCAGCTGCTAATTACTGCAGTCTTTGAGTCGTGACGTCATGTCAAATTAAGGTTAATTGGTGACGTCACTCGGAGAGGATGTGATGTCAGACGTAGCCATTGAGCCCGGCCCGAACACGGCATTACCCATGCGAATGACGTGAGTTACGATGTACGGGGCCAAGGAAGATACTAAATTTTGACGATGGATATTGAATAAAAAAACGTCGCTTTAAATTATGATCATTGGTAAAGCTTCTGCTTCCTGATAAAGATATTCGTGATGGTGTCAAATGGGCTCTGTCATCTGTCAGATTGTGTCAATCGCATTCGCATGCGACCTCTCCCCGGACTGGGAAAGCCAGAACCGTAGCACACTTGATCACTTAGTTTAGTTTCTGCACCCGGACCTAAGTGGGGCGGAACTGGCGTGGGCTGACCATCGACATTGACTCTGACGCGCTCAGTGTTTGGTTTCGCCTTGTTCAGTTTGCCGCCGAGAAACATTATTCCGGCCAGCGTAAATCGAATTTTCCTACCTTGTTTCGGCCGATCGTGAGTCGCCTGCCAAGCTGTCCTGGCGGCGCGGCGGTAAATACTGCGGTAAAAGGCCACACTACCCGCCACCGGCGGCAGCTTTTCTTCCACCGCGGCGAATAAGTGGAAAGGCTTGGGTCCCTCTTTGTGATGCAAAGGGTTATTTGCTGTTTTCTTGTGGTAGGTAGTGAGTACAATGGGGCTATATGTTTGGGTGTCAATAGTGTTGTCACATAAATTGGGTTTATGGAAGTGTTACGCATCCTCTCTGTAGTGCATTTAAGTCAACCAAGGCGGAGTCGAGCTTTGATTCGTGATTTGTCACACAAGCCTCTTCGAAAATGTTGCGGTGTCTTTTTCTGCGGCCACCTGACACCGTCTCCGATCCGTCTGACCTGAAACCTCTGTGCTCGGTGACCCTTATGACCCAGACCTGTGGACCTGTCTGACCTCTGCCCCTCGGCGGTTCCAGAGCCGGGCTCGGCGCCGAAGAACGTGCATGTTCGCCCGCTGAGCTCCAGTACCCTGGTGGTGAAATGGGACGGCCCCGATCAGCCCAACGGGCAGGTGAGGAGAAAAAGGCAAAGAAATGTTGACATGGATAGTGTTCCAGAGGGCAATTTTTGTTTTGTATGTGGTAACTACTAACTAGTCGATTGGACCAAGTGACCAAATATCAGAACTTATTCGAGTTAGTGTGATAGGTCAGCGTCAAGGAATCCGTGTTCTTAGTATCCGCTGCTTGGATGGACGAAGTCATCACTCATTATGCCTGCGATCAGTCACTGAACAGTCCTAATTCTCGCAAAGGGAGTAATCTGGTGAGACCTCAGCTGCCAGCTGAATGTCTTTACGTGACCAACTCTCACAGTTTTAGTCAGCATCGTAAAACAAGTTCTTTCACGACCGTATGCGTGTCCGTAAAACGTTCGGCCCTCATAACTCCCTCTTTCTCCCCCACATCAGATCACCAACTACCGTGTCTACTACACTCGGACTCCGGACAAGCCCCTGAAGCAGTGGGAGTCGGACGTGGTGAACGCCGGCAGCACCACGCTCACCACCATCTCCAACCTGATCCCGCACGAGATCTACACGTTCCGCGTGCAGGCCGAGACGCTGGCCGGCTCCGGGCCGATCTCAGTACCGGTGCGAGCCAAGACACAGCAGGGAGGTGAGTGGCCAGTGATCAGCGTCACAGTGTAATTCAGGGGAGGGTGCAAGGGTAATGATGTTCGTGTGGTGGAGTAGACAAGCTGGTGAGATGTGCTTACAGCGGAAATGTCGATTGGTGTAGTGTAGGTATATTGCATACAGCAATCAGGATATCAATTGTCAGTGTGCATGAAGATTGCACAATTTACTTGCCAGTAAGAGCTCAATATCGTGCGATATGTGCATTAGGCCACGTAAGCCAGCGACCGCCTCAGTCTCGCTCAGTCCATTACCAGCCGGACCAGCCTGGTTGCCGGACGCTGTAGTCTTGGCTGTCTCAGGTGCCGCCGTGCCGGCTCAGTTAAGTCGCCACTGTCGCCGCGCAATGAATGCCGCACGTGCGCCACAGTCGCCGGCCAACTCGGCCGTCTGATTAACCGCGATCTTAGCGGGCTTTCAGCGCCGCCCTGGCCGGATCCCCGGCCCGGTTACCGAGTGGGTACCCAGCTCAGTGGTGACTCAAAAAGACCCCCTCCCCGCGGCCGTCCGGCCCGCCGGCCACCGCCCGGCATTTAACCCTCGCACGACCAGGCCATTTCTCATAACACGAACGACCAGGGGGGGGGGGGGGTTGTTACGACCCCCCCTGGCGTTTCGAAACGGAAGGTCGTAGAGCTTAGCGGAAAAAACCAACGGATTGCTCTCAACGAGATCTCGCGATTGGTGGTATATTTTTTGGTCCTAGGTCAACATTTGACCTACTTATGACCGGTCAAAGGTCAAATTTTCCGAAAAAATCAAACTTTTTCAACTTTGCGCAACGATTGCGGCAAAACGGTGAGAGATATTAACTTCAAACCTTCAACAACGTATTCCCCACTCAATTCTGCATCATATATGGTGTTTTTGGTGTATTTACCCTATAAAAGTAAGAGGCCTATTGCTGATGAGTGATATGGTGTCACATCACCCTCCGGTGTTTGTCCCGATTCGTCGGCTGTTGACCATGACCCGGCCATTTTGTTTATTTCAAAAGTTAGTCAATAGATGTCCCAACATGTCTGGAAAGTTCTATTAGCATACATGCACTACTCCACATGCAATCGTAAAAAAGCTGGGGGCGCATTTATCAGACACTCACTTCTCAGAAATGGCGGCGTACGCTGTACCACATATGACGTCATAACTCCGTGACCTGACCTGACCCGGTCAAGTTTCTTGCACCACACGATGGCCAATACTTGCCCCAACATGCATGGGAAGTTTCATGACGATCCATCAAACAATGTGGATAGCATCAGCAGAAAACCTCGGGACTCGGTACACACTTCGTGAAAATCCGGCCGGAGGCTGTACCTCTTATGACGTCATAACTCCGTGACCTGACCTGACCCGGTCAATTTTCTTGCACCACACGATAGCCAATGCTTGCCCCAACATGCATGGGAAGTTTCATCATGATCCATCAAACAATGTGGGTATCACCGGCAGAAAACCTAGGGATTCGGCGCACACGTTTGGTAACTGTCGGCCGGAGGCTGTACCTCTTATGACGTCATAACTCCGTGACCTGACATGACCCGATCAATTTTTTTTCGGCAAAAGATGCGCAAAGGTTGCCCCAGAGGGTATTGAAAATTTCAGCCCGCTACGACAAGCCGTTTAGCGTGCACTTCGAAAAAACCTCAGGGGGGGGGGGTTGATACAACCCCCCCTAGGCGTTCTGGGGTTAATAACGTTAAAAATTGGATTCCTTCTCCTAGGCTTCGCCGGAACTGTGTCAATTAAAGTTGACAGAAACGCCTTCGTCAGTTAATGGGCTCATTTGGAGACGCTAATTAAGTTAGCCGACACGCTCCTTTTGGGCGCGTCTGTCGAATGATTGTCTGCCTTTTCCCTGTCCTCTCTCCACACCTGCTGTGCGTGATGACGCTTGCGTATTCATTCATTCGTTTATTCACTCATTCGTTCATTCATTCATTCATTAATTCATTCGCTCATTTTTATACGGATTGGCCGATCCACCGATCCACCGGAACAGAGGAGGCTATGAGGAACGTGCGGCTCAGTCAGGACCGGAGACGTTACAGTGGCTGGGGTTGGCGGCTAGCGCTGTGGGATCGTGAGCAGTTCACCTGTTGAGCGTTCGACTCTTGACCTAAGTTTTCATTGTTACAGTGAATATCGATAACATGTGCGTATGTGATCGAAGAAGTCGCTGTTTTGTAGGAGAGTGGGCTTTTTAAATTGTATAAAGGAATGTGGATTGTTTATATGAATAACAAAAAGACACAAATGCATTAGCAATTACAAATAACAAAACCAACAGTCAGCACAGGGTTTCAACTCCAGTGTACCAATTACGAAACATGGTATCACTAGATATTCGCCAGAAAAATAAGCATTCTAATGATCTTCTAAGCTTCTAGACATTACGCAACACAACATTACACAGAGTGGCATTATGTAAGACGGCATTACCAGACGGGACTGTCAGACGTGCCACGAATTGAGTGCAGTCCCTGTATCCGCATGCATGATCAGACGATCCTGCTTTCCCATATGTTTGTTTTATCGGAAGCCGATATCAGGTCTTATCGTGTTTCGTTTCCGGACGTTATACATTCGAGATAATTTATGTGTCTGATATGAGGTCTCATGATTTCTTATGTTGTGTAACGTCTAGCCGATGATTGTGCTTGCGACGCCATCATCTTGACATCTGCTTAACGTTGTATGAGGTCGATTGACTCGTTAATATTTTATGACTTCTCGTCCAGTTCCACTTGACTGCAGATGAAACATGACTTGATAGCTAAAAATATGTTTTACCTGTCAAGTCATGTTGTCCAATAACCTACCTGTGCCCTCTGGTTTGACCTGTCGTGGAAGCTCTCACCCAATCATGACCTCTGCTCTGACCTCTTCAATAATTGCCCTCTGATTTAACGTCTCGTTTCCCCCCGCGCGGCAGTGCCCAGCCAGCCGAACGGTCTGCGAGTGGTGAAGGCGGACGCCACGACGGCCGAGCTGGAGTGGGACCGTCCCTCTCACTCGGGAGAGAGCATCATCAACTATGTCGTCTACTACAACGACTCGTATGATGCGGTGAGTGGGCCGTGCGGTGGTGTCGAATTGGATGTACAGGTTCTGAGAGGTAGGTGGAGGGGAAGGTTTGGTATGGGAGTTAGCTTTAGGCGGTTGGTGAGTGATTGCTTTGTTGGGATTCCGATAGGTTTTCGGTGTTATCTGGTGGGGTTTGTAGTGAAATCACAACAGGCAGAACGGTAGACGGTCTACCGGATCAGACCTTTTGCTGGCTAGAGTGAAAAACTTCAAAGCCGCCACCCCCTCCCGCCTCATGGCATCCCGTGCCGTGCCTTCAAGTGCCGCTCAGTCGAGTCCAGTCGTGTTACCCACGTTAACATCAGACTTCTCAAACGCTCCTCTGCTGTGTTTCCATCACTAATGCAGCGCCGATATAAGCTTGGTAACTAAACTCTGCCAGTTACCACTCGGGGAAGCAGACTGACGGCGCTGCGACTAGGGAGTTCCGTCTGGTACCGGCTGTCGAGCAGTTGCTGAACTCGTGTGGCGGGTCTCTGAGGTACAGCAGCTGCATTTGCCTCTGATGTTTCATGACCTCTTCATTCATGCGTAATGCTAAAATGTCATTCATTTGTCTAGCACAGCACTATTCGCGAGTTTATTCTGTCTCTCCCCATTGGTGGAATTTGGTAGGAGACTGCGCTCAGAGACACCCTAATTCGACGGAAATGGTATCACCGAGTCTTTGTCTGCCAAAACGTGATGGGACGTAGGCTTATCATGGAACCACCCGGAAAAGCTTCACTGGCTGTTACCCGGAGCTGGGAAGACAAGGTCAAACTAACGCTGTTGCCAGTCAGTGACAATAGAGCTGTAGAACACGCATAACTCAACAATGCCTTACTAGATTTTTACACATTATTACTTCCTAGTTGGTCTTTTTTACTGACGGCTTCATCAACTATGTCTCTGCCATTGGTGTAGCAGCAATCATGCTTTTTTATAGTCATGTCACTTTATAAAAAAGTATTCATATTAATTTCGTTCGAATTATGCAAATGCTTTCGATGTGCACCGTACCGATGGCAATGATCGGCAACTTTTCTTTGTGACCGACCCACACTCAAAAGCAGCACTCTTTTCACACTCTTCCGATGCATTAACCGATTAAATCGTGACATTTTAGCGATCTGTCGGGCGTACACCGTTATCTATGTAGGTCAGCATGTCAGGCGTCCCGCGCGTCATTATAATCAATGCCGGAACCAAGATACCTATAAGAAACAGGTAGGTCCGATGTTTTGAGTAAAGCCCCCGTGACGTCATTATCATTTTTTATGTGGAGAATTCCGCCTACAAATAAAATATCCCACATACGAAAATTCGTATTATGTAATGAAAAATTACAATCTTTCAATTTCATCACGAAAACTATATTATTTATTTTAAAAATTAAAACCCTTCAAGCGTTTGCCCCAACCCCCCGCTACACCTTTGGTCACGTGACTACGGTGGTGAACTTTGCTTTTTGCAATGTTGTGACCTAAACGGAAGTAATAAATGTTGAAGATGTATTATTTATGTTGTTTGAAGCAGCAATCGTGTAACTAGATTTTGAAATTATTTATAAACTGCTGTAAAGAGATCACGTGATGCTACCAGATTATGTACACGACAGCATCTTCTTGAACCTCGATTTCGAGTACTTGTACCTTCTTTGAGGCCTAATAATGGACGTTTTCAGATATAAAATGAAACACTGAATCTAATGACGCCAACATTTAATCCTTTTTGCACTTCCAGACTGAGATATCCTGGCATGAACTTTGGCCAATTTGTGTGTTAAGCCTATGGTGAAGGGAAAACTTCACGCCCAGCTGACGTCACAGACCTCGGCTACCAAATCGTGTCCGGTGGGGGTCGGCCGGAACGCTGAATGATCGTAGCCCGACTGACTGCCCGCTGGGTGACTGTGTATTGATTGCTCGGCACTCGTGCCTGGCGCAGGTAACAACGCTTCCATCAGTGAACAACTGGAGTCCGCCAATTGTCAGGAGGCCTTCAAAGAGTGGTCACTCGGTCTCAAAAACCAATTAGTACATACAGATCAGCATCTATCCTCTGGAACTGTCTTCTCTTGGGGATTACGGGGATCGGCAGCCCCGTATAGCCATGCCCTCGTAAAGTGTCTTTTCTGTCTTATTGTATTTCCCATCTGCGACTACTTTGCCTCAGGTATCGCTCCTGCGCGGTTTATACCTAACGCCCTGCCGGGGTCGCCGACCCTTGTCACCCGCTGAGTCCCCCCATCGTTTGTGTTCGTTCTCTTCCGTCTGGTATACCTGTGTGACTGATATAGGCTCACTGTGTCCAATCCGGCGACCGGCCGACCGGACAAATGGTGTCCAGGTAATCCTCAGTGTGCCGAGAGTAACACCGATTGGCCGGTCATGTATCCTGATCTGAGCCAGGCTCTGTCGCCGCCAGGCAGTGCCGTGCCGTGCCGTGTCCTTCCGTCCCGTGTCGTGCCGTGCTAGGCCGTGCCGTGCTGTGCCGTGTCGCACGAGATAATGCTCTCGTACTGTGTCGAGCAGGGGCAGTGCCGTGCCTCTGAAATATTTGCATTTCCTCCATCACACGCATCACTCTTCATTGAACCGTCTTGGTATACCATGTAACCACCTTACCTCTAATCGCCCCATTTCCGGTGGGTCTGCAGTCCGGGGACAGGGGGCGGTGGCGGCGCGCGTGTGAGCCTCCGTCGACTCCGTCGGCTCCGTCGCAGATCGGTATGAACGGCACGTACATTGTCGGCGGCGGAGAGCCGAGTGCGCCGCCGGGTCGCAAACTTGGCTGTCGGGCCTTTTTGGCGCGCCGTGGCGGCCGTTTCAATCAAATTAGGCTGCTCTGCGCGCTCCTAATGGATCCGAGGAAGAGGCTGGTCGGCCGGGGCCACGGCGGCGGCGGCGACAGCGGCGCGCCGGCACGCTGGTGGCTGGGGATATGTATTATTCAGCCGGCCCTCCCCCGGGCCCGAGCGGCGCCGCTCCCCCGTGTGCGCGGACGTGTTTGGTGTGTGTCTCTGACGGAGATGTGATGACTCCGGTCATGGTGACCCAGGGCGCTTCGTAAGGGACGGCGGTCGACTGGTATACCCCCTGTGTTGGACCTCGACTATACACTGCTGACTTCTCGTGTCCTTTGCCTGTTTGTCGTTTACTCCCATCTTCTCTGCTCTGCTATGCTCTCTTCTCTAATACCCACCGGTGTTGTCCTACCCTTTCCCATCTTCCCTCCCATCTCCTCTCCTCTCCCACTCTTCCTCTCCCCCTCTCCTCTCCCTGTGGACACGGCAGCAGCGGATGCGCCGTCGGCCGGCCGCGGCGGCACGCTGTTTAATTCGCCCAGCCTGCCGTCGGTTATGAATATTAAAGCGCGCCGGCCGCTGATTCTCCGTAATGAATTGGTGACGGCTGCTGCTGGTCGGCCAGATTGCAGGTGTATGTGCCGGCCCGCCGAGCAGCCGAGCCGGTCTGGCCAGCTCGATTGGACGGCATGTGGTATGTTGCAGACGTTCTTCAACTTGACTCAGTGGACTGTATAACTGTGTGTGTGTTGACGTCTCGCATCATTTGGTGTGGCGACCGAGGCCTGACAGGATATAGGTTGATATGGTAATGAGGCGAAATTGGGAATTTATAATATAAGAAGTGGATGCTATATGAATGGATATAATTTTGGATCAAGGTTTAAGAGCACTCTTTTCAGAGCGACAAAGGAACCCTCTTTACAGAGAGCATGTTAAGACCTAAAAGGGTACGCGGAGCCCTCTTTTCAGAGAGACAAAGGAACCCTCTTTACAGAGAGCATGTTAAGACCTAAAAGGGTATGCGGAGCCCTCTTTTCAGAGAGACAAAGGAACCCTCTTTACAGAGAGCATGTTAAGACCTGAATATAGAGCCCTCTTTACAGAGAGACAAAGGAACCCTCTTTACAGAGAGCAAGAGGTATTAGGAAAATAAGGAATCAGATAGGAATGATAGGTAGACCCGGTCACCGCGAAATAGAAGACTGTGCGAACTGTGTGCCACTCTCCCCGTGCTCTTATCCACCGCTGCACTCCACTCTCCACCATTCACAAACACAAGATTCTTCCGAATTGGTGAGTATTGCAGATGGCGAATAGGCGATGACAACACAGTATCACTGACAAGAAGAGTTGGCCAGAGAGAGCGAGGCAGTGCTCTCTCGGCGCCGAAAAGTAAAGAAGTGAGAGCGAGGGCTGCTCCCGCCCCGTTTATGTACTGGGTCGGGAGGACACAGATGGCGACGGAAGTGATGAAATAACAAAGAAGCTACACACTACACAGCGTCCTGGTAACCCTACCACGCGGTCGGCACATGTCGGCCTAACGGCTCCGACCCGCCGGGGACACAGTTCCACGTGCGACGCCACGCCAGCCCACCCCTCCCCCCGGGTCAGTCCCTCCGGTAACAGCGCATCCTTTCATACAACTGCAGCTGTAGAACACGGTCGCAGGGAGAGAGAAGCGTCCCGTCACCCGATCACTGCCATAAACTCTCGAGGACGGCCCATCTGCCGGCGGCATGGCAGGGGGATGGGGGCGGCGGCGGCGTGGAGCGGCGCCGGCCGGGATCACGAGTCGGCCCGGCCCGGCAGCTACGATCAGAGCCGAAATGAGCCGCAACACCAACTACCTAGTGCAGTTTGTCGGCGACATCACTCCCCCCTGTGTTTAGATATGCATTCTAAACACACACACTAAGGAGACGACAAACGTTCCGGCACATCCACTAACTGCATCTCATCACACCGCCGTCGCTGCTGTACGGCGACAGCGGCAGTAGTCCGCTCCTAGTTGAAGACGTTCCGGCTGGTCGCCGCCCTTCACTACGCTGGCCAGGATGTTTGATTTCACCTCCTCCATGTCGTCCGTCAGCGGTGGCGGTGGCGCTTGCGCCGGCCAGTTCTCTTCGTCGTCGCTCAGGAACGCTGGGCCGCTCAGCCACCGGCTCTCGGACGTGATTTCGGATGCAGCCAGTCCCCTCGAGCAGTCATCGGCCGGGTTCATCTTTTCTGGGACGTGCCGCCTGGTGCCGCTGAAGGTTCTCTTTCCAGACGACTCCTGAGGTTTTCTCCGCTGCAGCCGTCGGCGCACCCAGGCGGAGGCCAGATCGCTGGTCGAAGTGCCTTCCAGAACTCCGTGCCGGCTGCTCCTCCATTTAGTCAGTTTGAACCCCCCATCAGAGAGGGCTCGGATGGCTCCTTGCTTCAGATGCTTGGCGGTATCCACATCCGCGTCATACAGCAAGAAGTCATCCATGCAGAAGCTTTGCTGGATCTGCTCGGGTTCTCTCGGAGGCGCTGTCCATCCTTCATTCCAGTGCTCTTGGGGCGTTTCTTTGAGGACATAGTTGGCGATGCCTGGTGACGATCGAGCCCCCAGCAAACCGGTTTTATATCGTCCTTGACTTCTGATTGTGCTCTCTTCCAACGGTTTGACCACTCTTTCTCCCTCCTTTGACCTGGGTTTAGTCTGGCAGCGCACAGTCCCGAAAGGCTCGGTAGACTGCCCTTGACTGACAGCAGCAGACCGCTCGTCCTCCTGTTCCGTCAGCAGCATCTTCGTGGACATGACTTGGCGCAAGCTTCTGGGAACGGTGGCCGAGACCGATCCTGTCAGTGCCCATCCGAGGTCGGTCTTCACTGCTACTGGCTGATTCGGGCGTCCGACACGCGTCTCTCTTTGCAGGACCGCTTCTAAGACGTTCGCTCCGATAAGCAGTTCCACTTGCCCACCGTCGTACTGTGGGAACTCAAGTCCGTGAAGGTGTTTACATCCCTTGAGCTGGCTTCCTTTTACCACAGGGGCAGTCGCGTTGAGAGCTGGAACGGACCACACTTCCGGGATTTGGATTTCGCTCTTCCTTCCATCAGGGTCCAGTGCGCTTATGGTCAGTGAGACGCGCTGCGAGGGCTTCTGGACGCCACTTCCTTCCACATTCTGAATTCGGAGTTGGCGACGGTGTCCGGTGATCCCAAGGTCGCGCAGAACGTCTTCACGGCAGAGGGATGTTTGCGCCCCGGTATCGAGCAGCGCAAGAACCTCTTTCGAGCCTCTGGTGCCATGGACTTGGACCCGAACTACCTGAAGCAGGGTGTCCGTCTCCTCGTTCAGTGAAGCCGCCACGAACGGCGCGCTGTTACTGCCTTCTTCCTTACGAGGTTTGTCGGGTACCGCTTGTCCTTTGTTGCCATGAAGTAGGGGATGATGTTTGAACTTGCAGCCTTCGATACCGCACCTTCTGGCCACCCTGCACCTTCGGCTCCAGTGCCCTTTGCCGAGACACGAGAAGCACAGTGTCTCAGCGCTCACGATATTCATTCTTGCTTCGGTAGTTTTGGCCTTGAACGTCGGGCAGTCTGGGAGCTTGTGCGTGTCCTCACACACCACACATGCCCGTCGGGATTCTGGATCTGCCGAAGAAGTGACGCCTGTCGCGAATGCCGACTTTCTTGCCGTCCCACCGTCCCTGGACTTGGCTGCTTCTGTCCTGTCGTTTGTCACAAACTGGCTGCCAGAGTGGCTAAGGACATCGACTTCTATCTTCAACCATGAGCTAAACGCCTCCAGGGTGGGTCGCACTGGTCGGAGCCTATGCACTTCTCGGCCCCACTCTCGACCAAGCTCGACTGGTAGCTTCTCCACCACTCTTCTCAGGTTTTCGCTGCTCGCTAGGTCGCTTGAGTAGCCCAGATTACGAAGAACTGTCACGGTGTTGTGGACGACTGAGTAGAATTGCTCCATGGCTGGGAGATCCATGAGAGATGGCGGGGTGCAGGTGAAGACCTTCCGCAGGTGGGCTTGTATGATGTCTTCGTCTCTGCCGAAGCGTTCCTGCAAGGTCTTGAGAGCCTCCTGGTAGAGTTCCCCGTCGAAGAGCATGCCGTTGATTGCTTGTGCAGCTGGTCCTTCTACCGCGTTCTGAAGGTGTGCCATACGCTCGGAGTCTGACAACGACGGCTGATTGTGCACCAAAGCTTTAAACAGCCCAATCCAGCGTGGCCACTCTTGAGCGCTTCCTCGGAACGTCGGCAGGGTAAGACGTGGGATGCTCTTCACAAACGCCGATTGTTGATGAAGCAAAGGCTGTTGCTCAGAGCGAGCATCTGTCACCCAGTTAGCGGGATGCTGTTCGTTCTTGCTGCACGGCAGCTCGGCGTTGTTTGTGGCTGTCTGCTGCTCAGGTTGCAGTGTTCGGCGCTGTTCTTGTGGCGGTGTTCTACGCTGAGGCAGGTCGACCGTTACTGGACCCTCCGCCACATTGCACTCCCTGGGGACCAGAGCGACGTTCTCGCCATCGAAATCGTGCCGTCTCTCCCACTCAAGGTCGCTCTCAGCTGCCTTGCAGAGACGTGCCTTCACAAGCGCTCGTTCAACCTCTTCCTCCATAGCCTTCTCCTCCAGCATGTCCTCCTGCTCCTTCAGCATGTCCTCTTGCTCTTTCAACATGTCCTCTTGCTCCCTCTTCTGCCGCTCCAGCATGTCCTCTTGCTCTCTCTTCTGTCTTTCTCGTTCCTTTCTTGCCCTGAGATGCTTCAGCTCGAGGGCCTTCATTTCTGCAGTTATTTCAGCCTCCCTTGCCACTGTTGAGGCCTTTGAGCACTTTGAAGCCCGGGATCCACGGACCTTACTTCCGTCTCGCCGTGAAGCGAGCGACATCGGCTTCCCTTCTGTCTCGGACGCTGAGCAGCCTGCGGACTTCAACTTGATGGCCTCTTCGATAGCCTTGATTGTTGAGGCGTGCCGTGCCGTCAGCCGGGTGGCATATTCTTCCGCCTCCTCTATCTCTTCAACTTCCTGCACCTTCTCCACATAATCATCATTTATCTCCAGGACGCCGTCCAGCGCCGTGTTCAGGGCCTCAAGCCGCTTCCTTAGTTCCTCTTCTTTCGCACGGCAAGTGATTTGTGTCTCAGCCGCGTTACAGGCACGGGTGAACTGGGCGGCCTTGCGGCCACGATGCAGCTTTAGGGCCTTCAGGTCTCCTGTGGCTCTTCCTTCCTTCATTCTGCCATCGACCCTGCTCTGCAACACCGCCTTCCCGTTGCTTTCCTCTGTAGAATCTTGAGGCTTCAGGGCTCCCAACTCTCCAGCAGCACGTCCGTACTCTGCTCCAGCATCGTCGTCCCTCCGTGACATCATCTCTCTGTCGTCTCCCTCCTTTGAATCTTCCATCAGCCTTCACTTGAAGATCCCAGGGGGGCGAGTTGATACCACTTGACGAACACTGGCGAGGGTTGCTACTGCGGGCTGTGCCTCTGGACCTCTTCCTCTGACTTCTCACCTCTGGCCGGGATCATCCGGCCCGGAGGACCAGAAAATGTTGCAGACGTTCTTCAACTTGACTCAGTGGACTGTATAACTGTGTGTGTGTTGACGTCTCGCATCATTTGGTGTGGCGACCGAGGCCTGACAGGATATAGGTTGATATGGTAATGAGGCGAAATTGGGAATTTATAATATAAGAAGTGGATGCTATATGAATGGATATAATTTTGGATCAAGGTTTAAGAGCACTCTTTTCAGAGCGACAAAGGAACCCTCTTTACAGAGAGCATGTTAAGACCTAAAAGGGTACGCGGAGCCCTCTTTTCAGAGAGACAAAGGAACCCTCTTTACAGAGAGCATGTTAAGACCTAAAAGGGTATGCGGAGCCCTCTTTTCAGAGAGACAAAGGAACCCTCTTTACAGAGAGCATGTTAAGACCTGAATATAGAGCCCTCTTTACAGAGAGACAAAGGAACCCTCTTTACAGAGAGCAAGAGGTATTAGGAAAATAAGGAATCAGATAGGAATGATAGGTAGACCCGGTCACCGCGAAATAGAAGACTGTGCGAACTGTGTGCCACTCTCCCCGTGCTCTTATCCACCGCTGCACTCCACTCTCCACCATTCACAAACACAAGATTCTTCCGAATTGGTGAGTATTGCAGATGGCGAATAGGCGATGACAACACAGTATCACTGACAAGAAGAGTTGGCCAGAGAGAGCGAGGCAGTGCTCTCTCGGCGCCGAAAAGTAAAGAAGTGAGAGCGAGGGCTGCTCCCGCCCCGTTTATGTACTGGGTCGGGAGGACACAGATGGCGACGGAAGTGATGAAATAACAAAGAAGCTACACACTACACAGCGTCCTGGTAACCCTACCACGCGGTCGGCACATGTCGGCCTAACGGCTCCGACCCGCCGGGGACACAGTTCCACGTGCGACGCCACGCCAGCCCACCCCTCCCCCCGGGTCAGTCCCTCCGGTAACAGCGCATCCTTTCATACAACTGCAGCTGTAGAACACGGTCGCAGGGAGAGAGAAGCGTCCCGTCACCCGATCACTGCCATAAACTCTCGAGGACGGCCCATCTGCCGGCGGCATGGCAGGGGGATGGGGGCGGCGGCGGCGTGGAGCGGCGCCGGCCGGGATCACGAGTCGGCCCGGCCCGGCAGCTACGATCAGAGCCGAAATGAGCCGCAACACCAACTACCTAGTGCAGTTTGTCGGCGACATGGTATGTCTGGCGCTGAGGGGGATGCCGAGGGGTAGATGGGACCGAGAGACCCGCCCACGGACGGGTATGGGAGTATAGTTAGTGGTGTGTCGGCTGTCCCGTCCTGTGCCATTCCGGCGTATGAGCTGTGCTGGCGGTGTACTAATCCCAGACAGCGTCCAGGGAGCGCTCTGCTGCCTCCGGTTATACCGAGAGCCGGACAGGCGGGGCGAGCCCGGCGCCAGCTTCATTTGAGGCCATGCGCCGCGCTGGTATTAAAGGAATAAAACCACCGCAATAGGCCCGGCTTGTAGGGAGATTGCCAATGTAATGCGAATACGGGATAGTTGGAATGGATGGTTATCACGAAGATGGGCTGTTCCCTGGCTGCAATATATTTTATAGGGATTTCGAACGGAAATCTGGCTGGAAACTGAATCTGAGCTTATATCCAGGGAAGTCTGCATTGCTGCACTGTGAGCTTATTTTTATATTCGAACCGTCACGCATGTGAACTGTTCTCATCCCGCCTATTCTTTTATCCAACCGCTCTCATCTCACCTGTGTTCTGCTGTCTTGTCCCGATATCCGCCCTCATTCTTCGACCACCCCTCTGCTCGTCTCCTGTTTTCATAGATCCCTCCACCAGCCATTCACATCTTTTCCATTTCATTTCATCAGTCATTCTGTCCGCCATTCTGTCTGCCATTCCCCCAGCCTGTCTGCCCATGCTCTGTCCTTCCGTCTATCCCTGCACTGTCTATGCTATGTCCGTCTGCTCTCATTCGGTCGGCGCGCCTGCCATTGTCGACCGCCGGGATCCCGTCGGAGCCGCACAGTCGCAGCCATGCTGAGCTCCAAACGACCCACCGGCTGCAGCCGTTCTCTTTTCCGACCACATTCCGCTGATCCTCCAGCCGTTGTCGCGGTGTATTGACGCGGCGCCGGCTTACCTGGCGCACCTGCGGCTTACCCGGCGCACGGCGGGCTTACGCGGCGCACGATGGACTTAGCGTTCACTCTGCAGGCTTACACTGCGCAAGCTCCTTCCAGTGCACCGACCTGAGCGAGCGCCGGCCTCAGCTCAGTCTCTTGCTCTTCCTTACCTTAGCTCTCTTCAGATAGTTCTCCAGAGCCCAGCCTCAACTTCAGCTCACTTTAGCGCCTCTCAGCTCAACTTCAGCTCACTTTAGCGCCTCTCAGCTCACTTCAGCTCACTTTAGCGCCTCTCAGCTCACTTCAGCTCACTCCAGCTCACTTTTCCTCATCTCAGCTCAACCTGAGCTCACATCAGCTCTACTTATCTTACCTCAACTCACCAAGTCGAGCCGAGTCTAGGCAGCTCGGTTGCCTCGTCCATGATTCATGACCGGCCGTTCCGTCTGTCTCGCCACATGTGCCCGGCTCGGTTCCATCCACTGCCGGTACCGTCTGACGACTCCGCTGGCTGCTCCCTCCGTCCTCGGTCCTGCCAGTCTCTCCGTCCCTCCCCGGCCCCACCCTCCTCCCCGTCCCTCCCCTCCGGCCCGCGGGCGGCCCGTCTCGAGGGCGCCGTGCTGTTTGAGTTGCCGGCAGTTGGCTCGTTCTTGTGTCGTCTCAGCGGCAAGTGGAGCACGTTCTGGCGGAAGTTTTGCTCCAACTGAGCACGATCGAGAGATCCGGGTTTTATGGCGCGGTGCGGCAGAAAACGGGACGATTTTTCCGAGATGTGGTGCCGATTCTAGGTGTGGTAGATCGGACTATTTTGAAATCTATGTCGTGAATGGGCTTGTTCGCTAGTTAACCTATTCGCCCTTTGCGTAGCGATCATCGATAATCAGACGATGGATTTGTATATTCAAGGCTGGCAAGTTTCAATCAAGGCAAGGTTTCAATGTTTCTAGACACGTTTTGTGGGCTCGTCTACGTCGCTCAATGACCTGCCATCGCTGGGATGGCGGTGATCGAGTTAATGAGGGAAGCCGTCCCTGTTCGCGCGTGCTGCGACAGTGTTATGTCCAAACTTGGCTAGTTAGGTCGCCAGTTCATCTTTGATGAGTGCCGAGGCTGACTTCGATCGGCGTTGGAGACGCAGTGGTAGTTCGACAAAGACGTGATAGTATCATGTCACCACAATAGCTTTTTAACATTTTCGGTTGTTACGTCCTTACATAGGTATATGAAGCTGTTGAAGAACCGATTTGTTTATCCAGATAAGCTCACACTTTGACTCAAGTGGTGCCTCTACGTCTACAGCTCGGCTGAGGACGGCACACGGCTCTGGTTTCTGGTTGTGACTTATGATCGATGTGATCGATTCCCGGCTAGTGTCCCCGGTCCGTTGAAGTCACCGTCTGTTGAATCTCTGCTCGCTGTCGGCGGCGTGGGCGTCTGTTCTCCGTACTGATTGTTATGACCGGCTGGAACCGCTAACGGCCCTATAAAACCACCGTGCGCTGATTGGGGTGCGGCGTCACAGCCGGAACCGACGCTGGGTCGCCCGAACGCTGATTCAATGTGTGTGTCCCGAGTCCGGTCCTCCTCTGTAAACCCGTCCCTGGACTGGAAACAATAACCGGCAGTGTCTGCTCAATAAAACTTTGTTGCTTATTTCCTTCCCAGCAACAAGTATGCTGTGCCTTTTTTTCGTCCAGCCCTATGTTCAATGTCCATTATGGCATAATGGAAACGCTGGACGAATCGTCAGCCTAATGCTTTCTGCCGACGATATGACCCTCTGATCACTCGGCCACCCGTGGGGCAGAGAAAGCAGCATAGAACCGTATAACTTGCTATAATTATTTACTTTCAGCTCCCTGTCCGGGCCAGCAGCTGGATGAGGAAGTGTATGTGATTCATGGAAACATGTCGACTATAAAGTAATGTAGTACTCCGTTTTGATAATGTAGTACCTAATCCGTTCCTCTGTGCTGGAGATTGGATAAATCTCCGCGTTTGTCTGAGGGGGTCGATGTGTACGAGGAGCTACGAGTTTGCCAGGCTCGGTTCAGGTCGGCGGGGCTAAGCCAGTCGCGCCGACCCGGTGACAAATTTGCCGTACCAACTCGTAAGCCGTTCGGCGGAAGCTTGCTGAGATTAAAAACTCTAAGCTTTCCGGCGATTCCTGCCTCAACTTTTGTGTCCGTCGATAGCGTAGCATTACATGACCTGTGCACTCTTTGAACTTGTGCTCTTCCGACCCGTAATTTCAGGCAGCTGTGACCTCAATCAGTGACCGCCGTGACCGCTGTTGACCTTTGTTGACCTCTGCGTGCAGGACGAGCGTCGTATCAACATCCCGGTCCGTGAGCAGTACACGATGGAGGGCCTGTACCCGAACACGCAGTACTTTGTGTGGGTGGCCGCCCAGTCGGGGATGGGCGAGGGCGCTGCCACGCCGGCCGTCTCCTTCCGCACGGACGAGTATGGTGAGACCCCCGACACCCCTCCGGCTCCCCCCTGCTCCCCCCCCCCGCCGCGAGCGAGCGCTTTGCACCGAGCACCGCCCTCGGGCGAGCACCGGGCACCTCACGTACTGGTGATATGCGCGCACTGCACTCTCACCAATGCCTATATATACACTTATCTATTTACAGATATATTTGGCACCGTCACTCTGCTCTTGCACCGACTGATTTGCAGTTGCCGCTCGGTTGTATGACTTGTTACATCTGGATGTTGTTGTTGTTATTCCTTTTTCGTAAAATGTTTGGTTTGCACGGTCCAGCGGCGGCTAAGGCGGTTTTTGTTGCTAATTGGCCGTTTGTGCCGTTTGGAAGGTTTGTTCTCTATTCCTCGCTACGCCGCCGCTGGGACCGGGCTGCTCATTTGCTGGCCGCTGGCTGGACGGGCGGTGGTTTGAGCCAGAGACCGGTGGCAGATTTCCTTATGTAAGACCCTCCAGTGGTTATACGGACAGACCGGCCTCAGCGCCTCTCTCCTGCTGCCATCTGCCGGTCTCCTGCCGCAAACCCCGCCGCCCGGCCGGCCGCGCCGTTCACCGTTTTGTTCAACATGCGTACTGTTTGGTTCATCACTCCAGTTCGCTGGCTCCAGTTTGGTTGAGGCGGCTGGCGGCGGCGGTGGTAGGGTAGGGTGGGCAGCTGACCGCCCTCCTCTGCCCCGCCGCCGCCGGTCGCCGGCCTCCCGCCCCTCCTGCATGTGCACATGGTGCGTGATGCCGCCGCCCCCAGTGCCGGGCGAGGCGCCGCGCGAGGTGGCCGTGCGCGCCATCGACTCGCGCTCGCTGCTGGTTACCTGGCGGCCGCCGCCGGCCGACCAGCAGAACGGCGCCATCACCTACTACAAGCTCTTCTACAAGCTCTCCGGACACAACGACTCGCAGACGGTGCAGATCATTGTCAACGATCCGACGCGGCGCAACTTCACGCTGGACGAGCTGCACAAATACGCCGAGTACTCGGTGCGAGTGCTGGCCGGCACGCGGGTCGGAGACGGCCCCGCCAGCCGGCCGGTACTGGCGCGCACCGATGAGGACGGTACGTACGGCGGTCGAGACGCGCGCGTGAGCCCCGCAATGGGGTGTGTAAATGATAGGACGCAGTAAAACTCTGCAGGAAAACTCTGAATGATGTGGTGGGGGTAGGTTTCATCTTACTCAAGTGGATAGCTTTGTCAAATTGTTCGTACAAAGACTGTACTTATAATTAATGAAAAGCCCCGATGTGTTGGAAAACCAAAGTAAACCGGCAAAAATGTTGCGTAGTTTCGGGGTTAACCTGAGACCTGGAAGTCAAATCATTCCGCAATACGTCAGCGTCGATTTTCTAGGTGACCGTTTCACCGTGTTGCCAGGCTGATGTTGTAGCAACGAAAATTGTTGATTTCTCAAAAGTCTACCAAAGGCCATTTCCCTATATCTATTGCGATTTCCAGTACAAATGCTGAGGCTTCACATTTCTTCATCAATTTCCGATGTCCCATCTCATTGTTGAACTAGCCACTGAGGATCCAGCTGCAGACCTCTCACGTCTCGGACGCGGGCGCAATCGATGCCTGAAATGCAGGCAAATGAGCCTGATCGCGGAGGCTGTGAAGCGGACATTTTAATGGTGCTCGCCGGCCATCTATCTTGGCTGTGCCGTCGGGCTGATATTGGGGATGCCGATCACTCCAGTGCCATCAGGGCCGGCGGGGGTGCGGACCGTTCAGGAGTCGCTGCGGGCCGGGGTGCTCATGGCTGAGTTTCCGGGGATCAGTCTGGGAGCTGACATTGCTTCCGGGGTGATCTGGGGATATTGGCTTTCAAAGTCCTGTTCGGATAAGCTGAGTATCAGTGGTTGTTTAAAGACGGTGGCGGGGGGTTAATATTTAAACCTTTTTACATATTTCGCTAAAATTTTATCGGAGCTCCAGGCTATTCATTACGGAGCGAGCGAAGCGAGCGGAGTCTTTCCTTAGATTAACGGAAATTTCTGAGTATGAGCGGCCGGCCGGCCGGCCGGCCGTGGTCACGGTTTTGCGACGCTTATATCTCAGCAACCACTTGACCGATTTACACGCGGTAATTTTTGTAGGGTAGCTTCATTCCTTCTACCAAGTATTGGACTATTCCCGATGCATGTAGGTGACCCCTTATGCACGTGCCACGTGCAAAACGAAGAGGTGTCACTTTTGTAATTGTTGCAATATCTCGGTAACTACTTGGCCGATTGCGCTGAAAGTTAGCATGTAGGTAGGCACCCACTAGGCAATGCATATCCATGTGCCAGAGTTGGGGTGCTGCTGCACGTGCGCACGTGCAGGGGTCGATTCCAGATCTCGAGAACGGCTAGACCGATTGCGCTCAAATTTGGTACACGGTTACGGAGCAGTTAGTAGGGTGCCGTGCACAAGTCAGTTGGGACCCATTTTGCACGTGCGCACGTGCAGGGTGCCGCTTCCAGATCTCGAGAACGGCTGGGCCGATTGTGCTCAAATTCGGCACATCGCTAGAGACCGGTTAGTAGGGTGCCGTGCACAAGTCAGTTGGAGGTACCCCCTCGCCATTTCGCACGTGCAAGGCCCACCCTCTCGCTCGCTCCGTTAGTCGCCCCATAAGGCGCTATACTGGTAATGGATTATTGAAAGTGCCGAAGTTCTTTGGCACGAAATGTGACGATTTATGGCACGCTCAGTGTCATCCGCCGCCTGGTAACGAAACTGTTGCTGCCTGGACCTTAGATGATTATCTAACGTGTTCGGTTTAATGTGACCTGAGTGATGGGCCGAATCATTTTAAATTCGTACAGTAAAAGAACAGTTCACATTTCGCCAAAAGAATGACAACTCTGGTGACTACTTTTTCTTTTTCCTTTTGGTTTGGCACTAGGCACATAGACTTTTCTCGTGCACTCGCCAGCCTGCTCATCAGTAACTTTTAACTGAAATTGGTTACCGGAGAAGGGGAATTTTAGCCATCTTATTACTTCGATGCGAAGTTAAAGTTCGCTCCATAATGTGTCCTCTGATGCTCTTAAAATTTTAGGCATTGTGGGAGAAATAGGTAATGTTGCAAAATTGGAGCATGCAACTCCCTTTACATTGCAAATTTAAATGAGCGACCCTCGACCTTAAATCCATGCACATATTTTTTCACATACCAAAACTGTTGAAGGTAAATAATCTTTCTCATTTATCTATGGTGCTTAAATCTTTGCCGCTCTGAAAAGAGTGAAAATTGGCGAAATTCCCTACGCGTTTGGGAAGCGGGACTCAACTATCTCTTCAATAGGACTGTCGTAGACATCACTTGGCAATTCTTTTGCATGGACTTCTGGACTGGCCCGTCGGCCGCTAGCTCCGAGCCTGTGACCAATTTTGAACTGAGATAACCATTTTTCGCGCGACCATTTGGCGCGCGCCCTATTTTGCGTGCGCACCTCGGATCGGACAGTTTTTGCTTGTCTGTTTTTGTCTGACTTTGGTGCGCGGTGATTTTATATCTGGCCTTTCTCTCTCTCTCTCTCTTTCTCTGTCTTTCTGGCTCTCTGTCTCGCTCTCTCCTCTCCTCCCGGTCACTCTGTGTGTGGTGCTCTGTCTCTGAGAAGTTCGCAGTGAGTACTCGGGGACGGTCGCCGCCGTCGCCGACAGCCACCGGTGCCCGTATTGACGTTGTCGTGAGCGTGTGCACGCCGAGCCGACGTTTTCCCTTTACACTTTGCCTAGCTGGTAGTGATGGATGTGGCCCGTCCCGGCCTGTCAGTGTTGTGTATGACTCCCCGGCACAGTAGCCGCAGCAGCACCCTCCCCGTTCCCCGGGCGGGGGCGGACCTCTGGGCGGGGCGGGGCGGGGCGGGCGGAACAGCCAGATCGGTGTCAGCCTAGAGATCAGTGGACTGTTGACGCCGAGTGTTCGGCAGGGCCCGTCCGGCTCCGCTATCAATAGGCATGCCTCAACCGCCGTTCTCTATCTATTTATTGTGTGTCGGCCGACTCGAAGGCGTGTCTGTCGCAATATAGATAGATGGGTGTCGTGTTCATGTATTTTACGGCGTTTTTATCGTAAACGTGGTGCTTTAGCCTCACGCGCTAGATTGCATTTGAGCCATTAAGGCCGACATTGCCACCCCTGCTCGGAATTTTGCCGAGGCTGTTTTATACGATAACGCTCGTTACACTAATGCTGCTAAAGGTGGCCACCAGTAAACTGAGATAACTCTTAAGACCCTATGTACAGAGAAGTTTCTTTCCGACATTCATACGGCTGAACGAGACCTACCCGAACTAACGTGACATTCGATGGCTTTATGAGACCTCTGCGACATTCGCAACCGATACTGGTACGCGTGACTTTTGCCAACACTCAGCGCACCTCAATGACCTCGAAACCTCTATGTAACCCTCGCCTGACCTCGATTTGACCCGCTGACGGCTCGCCGACCCACAGTGCCCGGGAAGCCTCGGAACCTGACGGCGGTGGTGCTCAACTCGACGGCCGTGCAGCTGTCGTGGGCGCCGCCGAGCGACAACGAGCGGAACGGCATCATCCGCGGGTACCAGGTGCACGTCCAGGAGCTGGGCTCCGAGGTGAGTGGACGCGGAGGGCGCGGAGAGGGACAGGGAGCAAGGGATCGAGCAAGGGGTCATGGGTTCAATTCATGGATAGTCGATTAGGGACCGTGGTTTGTGTTAGAGAAACAAATAACTTGTAGTGGAAGGATGTTAGAATGAGATGACACAATTTTTTCTCGAAGATTTTTAAAGGAATTAAATTAATGCCTACTAAAACATCTTGGATACATGCATCTACAATTAATGTTGAGTAAAGTTACCTTGATCTACAGTGTATGTAAGTGCGCGTGCCTGGGACACGGTAGTTTGCGCAGTGAAATTTCACCAGTCGCTCCCTCAGGGTGGTCGTTCTCTTACTTCACTGTCCGTACCACACCGTCTAACCCGGTCTCTCTCCCCGGCGGACAGAGCGGCGGCTCGACGCGTCCTCGGCGGTATGAGATCCGGAACGGCAGCGCGGACGGGTACATCGCCTCGGACCTGCAGCCCAGCACCGCCTACCTGTTCAGGGTCAGTACGCGGTCACAGCGGGTCAGTGCAGGTCACCGGGGGTCAGTCGAGGTCAGTGGAAGAGTCAGTAGGGATCACTGGGAGGGGGAAGGGGAGAGGTCGAGGGGTGAGACTAATTTGAGCTATGTCTTGAGCTATGATGCTATGGATTTTTTTTTTTAAATCGTTAGA
The DNA here is from genome assembly GCF_019059575.1 of Amphibalanus amphitrite. NCBI lineage: Eukaryota > Metazoa > Arthropoda > Thecostraca > Balanomorpha > Balanidae > Amphibalanus > Amphibalanus amphitrite. The sequence goes on from NW_024881555.1 coordinate 660,126, forward strand.
CTGGCTGCCTGCTGGCTAGGTTTACCACTGAGTGTTTGGGTTCGACCTGCATATTCTCCTAACCGCTCTGCTCCGTCGGCCAGGTCTCTGCCCTGACCCGGAAGGGGGACGGCTCGCGCAGTGACGCCGCCCGGGTCACCACCCAGGGCGGGGTGCCCAACCGGCCCAAGGTCATCATCAAGTGAGTAGCGTTGCCTGACTACGGGGCGGACACGAGGGTACCCCACGGTATTAAATCACCATGCACTGTGGATGGGCAGAGCGCGCAGTTGGACCTGTGCTTATCATGTTTCTATCTTGAATGCGTAGGGAAAATGAAGGGTGCGCACTTCTTCACGTTAACTGGAATATTCGTGTCCTTTCGGGGTTGAATTAAGAAGCTGTCATCAATAATTAGGTAGCTGTGCCGTTGTTCGACACGTATGATGCATGCGTTTTGTCTTCATTTTGTGACGGTGTCACATCTCTGCCGTGACATCCCGTGTATCCAAAGGTTTATAAAGCTACTCACTTCTCCCGATGTGCTTCCAGAGTGATCAAGGAGGAGGAGCGTGTCACGCTCGACGTGGAGTGGTCGCGGCCCACCGAGACCCACGGCCCGCTGCTGGGCTACCGGCTGCGCTACGGCCGCGTCGGCGGGCCAGGGCCGCTGAAGGAGGTCAACATTGCCGACAACACCACCCAGTACCGGCGGCTCAGCGACCTGGGTGAGACGACGACGGCCGGTGAGACGGGCTGTGGGTGTTTGGGTGATCTGTAGAGGGGAGAGGAGGCCAGCTATGAAGTGGTCGTAGCCGTAGGGCCTTACAACTTTACTAGTTAGAATGAATTCGAACTAGGGACATTTCATTATTAACAGTTGTTCGTGTTTATCTTGTGTCTTCTGATTTTTCATTGATCGGTCTTAATCCCGAATGATCTTCGTACAAGATGATTTTTTATATTCGTATCTCTAAACAGCAGCTATAGACACTTTGATCTCGTTTAGTCCATGCATTTATCTCGGTGTCATCTATCCACCTAGTTCTGCGTTCGTTAAGTCTGTGTCAGACCGCTCGTCTGACCGTAACTTAGCTACCACTTCTGAGTTCTGACACCCCTCCCTCTCATCACAGAGCGTGGCGTGCAGTACGAGTTCCGCGTGTCGGGCACCAATGACGTGGGTCACGGTCAGGAGGAGATCGTGATGTACGTGACCAGCGAGGGGGCGCCGTCCGGGCCGCCCTCCAACGTCTCCCTCAGGTGAGCGCCGCTCCGAACTCACCCGTGTGAGAACTCACTCCGAACTCACCCAGGCAAAGGGCAGGTAAACGCCAAGGGACGCCGGGAGACGCATAAAGCCGGGGACCGGCCAGTACGGTGTCACCTGAATAGCCTAATGGCCCGCGGATTCCCGGGGAATTTATGTCGCCCCGTCAACGCCCGTTGTTTTCAGGCGGAATAAGTACCTAATCTCGCCCCTGTGGAAACAGCATTAGGGTGTATTCTGCCTGAGCGAACTTGAATCTCTTGGATTTTCTCCGTGTGGAAAGAATGGAAAAGTTTGGTGCGGATCTGCACGAAAATAATCGCCATTTCTCTGTTCTTGCGTGGTGCGACACCGTCGCTGCATGCCAGTAGAAGTCCCTCTCTCTCTCTCTCTCTCTCTCTCTCTCTCTCTCTCTCTCTCTCTCTCTCTCTCTCTCTCTCTCTCTCTCTCTCTCTCTCTCTCTCTCTCTCTCTCTCTCTCTCTCTCTCTCTCTCTCTCTCTCTCTCTCTCTCTCTCTCTCTCTCTCTCTCTCTCTCTCTCTCTCTCTCTCTCTCTCTCTCTCTCTCTCTCTCTCTCTCTCTCTCTCTCTCTCTCTCTCTCTCTCTCTCTCTCTCTCTCTCTCTCTCTCTCTCTCTCTCTCTCTCTCTCTCTCTCTCTCTCTCTCTCTCTCTCTCTCTCTCTCTCTCTCTCTCTCTCTCTCTCTCTCTCTCTCTCTCTCTCTCTCTCTCCTTTTTCTATCTCTCTTTCTTTCTTTCCCTGTGTCTCTCACTCACGCTCTCTCTCACCTCTCCTTCTCCTCGCTCTCTCTTATTCGCTGTCTTCTGGTGTTTTTTTTTATTGTTATCACTTTTTATATCGCATTTACGTACTGAAATGCAATAAAGTACAGTTACTTTTCCGTTATTTGTTCAAGCTGATGGATCAAGAGTGCTAAGGTTATTTCCCTCATCCTGGTATCGCCTTTATCCAGAAACTTTTTTGTCTTAATAGCTATTGCAAGTGTTTTATTCGGTGTTATCGGCTTTCCAGGGATCAGTTGTTTAAAGATATAGACTACTATATGAAACCGCTATATAAAATATATAGCGGTTTGATTGCCCGTTCAACGATAGAGCTGTAACTTTTTTGCTGTATCTCCGACATACGTTTGCCTTCTGAAGGCATTGATTTAGCTCTTGCGAGGGAGAACATAATCAATAATCTAGTACACGCTGCTTTGAGATAAATGCTTTATTTTTATGCGCACTAGTCATTCATTGAACAATGCTGTCAAGTCGTGCTATTGTTCAATTTACCGTAGGACATTTTTAGCCTCACCAGCATCGTTCGAATAGGTTCAGTCACACAATGATCTAAATCTACTGAGGTGATCGAACCTATTTATGGCAGCTGCGCAAATGTATGACCGTATTTTTGTCCTTTGATTTCTGCGGTACCATAAATTGTAACATATTTAGACGAAATCACTAGATTTGGGAGCGTAATGGCTTACGCGCGTGACATTGTTACAATGTCACGGAACACATAGCGTGATTGGGTATCCGTTTTGAGCGATATTGCTGGAGCATGGATTATTAACACAAAAAGATTAACCCTTCACTTTGTTTAAGAGGCAATTGAATGCATTGGTGGGCTAGTAGCTCGTTCAGTTTGGTCTTCTTGAGACTCTACTTAATACCACTTGTCTGGTTGAGACTCAGTGGCCCCAGGGTGACCCTGTTTGTGTGTCTCTTTGTTCCAGGTTCCAGACCACTGACCGGGTCGCGTTCACCTGGGACCCGCCGCGCTCCGACCAGCGCAACGGCAAGATCACCGGCTACAGCGTGCGTTTCCACAAGAAGGGCAACATGGACCACGTACAGCGACTACACCCCAACGAGACTAAGGTGGGCGCCCCTGCTGCTCGTGAAGTGTGTGGGTGAGGTGGGGGGACAAAAGCACGCTCCGTGGCTGGTTTAGAGAAGGGGTGGGACTATGCCGGTCTGGTAACATGGAATATTGTTACAAGCAGGGCTGCGGAGTCGATGGATTTTAGGGTGACTCCGACTCCGACTCCGACTCCGGCTTCTAAAATCGACTCCGACTCCAACTCCGACTCCGACTCCGGACGGTTCTATTAAAATACATATCATGATATTGAAGTTCATAATGGAGATGTTTTTATCTTGCCTGAAACGATCTGTTGTGCTTTCCAAGGGGTTGCATTGCTAATTTGCATTAAAAGTAACATGCATAATTAAAAAGCAGGTTCTGTGGAATTCACCGTCTTCTGCTTCCTTCGCTGTAAATGATCGTCCAAAACAGCAAAATGACCTTTTTTCGACAAAATCTGATTTCGAGCGCAGTATCGTCAAATAAACAGGTGCAGTGAGGTGCAGTGAGCCATGCAGCGTTAACTCCGACTCCGGAGTCGGAGTCGGTAGGATTTTGGCGACTCCGACTCCGACTCCGACTCCAGGCAGAACTGTCGACTCCGACCGACTCCAACTCCGACTCCGACTCCGACTCCGACTCCGCAGCCCTGGTTACAAGAATCAGTAACCCCCTCTTTTACCGGTATGTATGTGATTGTATGATATATATTCCATTATCAATTAGGATGCAAACATCTGCTGCTGTCAAGTTCTCAAAGCCACATCCCACCCCACAACCACTTCACATTCTCACTCACTGTGAGCACTGTAACCTCACTCACAACTCACTTGTCTTCGCCTCCCCTTCCCTCGCGGCCGTCCACCCGCAGGTGGTGTTTGCCAAACTGGAGGAGAACACCGAGTACGAGTTCCGCGTGCTGGCCAACACGTCCGTGGGCTCCGGCCCCTGGAGCAGCCCGGTGGTGGTGAGAACGGACGCTGACCTGGTGCGGCCGCCCATCAACCTACGCGCCATGGCCACCAGCTACTCGAGCGTCGAGGTCTGGTGGGAGCAGGTGCACACGGCAACGCAGATCGTCGGCTATCAGGTGAGAGACGGGGAGGGTAAGGGATGGGGAGAGCTAGTCTGTGGGTAGCTAGCGAGTCTCTGGAGAGCTAGCGTGATGGGTAGCAGGGTTGTGCTCGACTCAAAAAAATTTGCCGACTCGACTCATCATTCAACTTCAGAAAGCCCTGACTCAACTCTGACTCAAACAAGGAGCTGATTTTTTCCCTTGACTCGACTCATGACTCAAGCGGCTCAATGAAAATATGAGTTGACTCAAACTTTACTCAAATGTTTTGTTGAGTCAAGTGTGTTGACTCAAAATTGACTCAGATAAAAAAGTTGTTGATATATATATATATATATATATATATATATATATATATATATATATATATATATATATATATATATTTGTTTCTAAAAAGATGAGTCAGCTGACTCATGTTCCTAAATGTTTTTGACTCAACTCAATGTCAAAAGTTATTTTACTGACTCAACTCTGACTCAACTCAACACCTTAATATTTTTGTCTGACTCAACTCTGACTCAACTCAACAGCTCAACATTTTATCCGACTCGACTCAAACCTGACTCATTTGAGTCAGAGTTGAGTCAAATTTCTGACTCGACTCATGAGTCAAGCACAACCCTGATGGGTAGATAACTGGTTGAAAATCCGACTGAGTAAAAATATCCGTCTTCAGTTACGACTACCTCAGATTGAGGATTATCCTCATATTGTTCAACATCTATGCCAACGATATGCCGCTTTTTCTGACCGATAATGTCTCTCGTGACCGATGTTTGGTGCAATATGCTGACGATGTCCAGCTGGCGCTACTAGGATGCCCTCGGGATGTGGCCACGTTAGTGAATCGCATCCAAGAGGATCTGGTCACCCTCTCAACTTGGCTTGGCAAAAACGGACTGAAAATCAACGCAGAAAAGACGCAATTAATTGTAATTGGAACTAAGCAAGGTCTTCGTAGCCTTCCACCGATCACGGTTCGCTTCATGGGTTCCAACATTAACGGGTCTCGTACTGTCAAAAACCTCGGTATCACGTTTGACCAGAGCCTCACGTTCATCGATCATGTGACTGATGTGGCGCGCCGGTGCACAGGTGTTCTGAGTGGGCTGAGTCACTGCCGGCACGCCCTTCCGAGAGAGACACTGACTACGCTGGTGCAGGCGCTGGTTATGTCTTCCGTACGCTATTGCATCAGTGTATACGGCGTGTGTGGCGCAATGCAACGGGCCCGGCTGCAGAAATTGATCAATTTTGGAGCTCGGGTGATATCGGGTCGGCGGAAATACGATCATATAAGTGATGTCATTAGGGAGCTGCAGTGGCTGTCGGCGGAGAACCTGTGGCGCTATCACTCACTGAGCATGTTGAAGCGTATGATGCACACAGGGCAGCCGGAGTCGCTGAGAAATAGAATTGTGACTCGTGGAAGCATTCACGGCCGTGATACAAGGCAGACGGACTCACTTGAAACACCGGCAATACGCACCGAGTCCGGGCGCCGCCGGTTCCTGTACTCGGCTGTATCAGAGTACAATGCCTTGCCCCAGGATCTCCGCGACCGGGGCCCTCGTCAGTTTAGTGCCCACTGCCGCAGCCATCTGCTGAGAGTGCAGAATGGTGAATAGTTGAATTTGCAATGTGTGATGTGTACTGTGCAGGGATGCGTGGGTTGTGGTATGAATGTTCGTATGTGCATTTTAGAGCTTTCCCATCCGTCCGTGTTTTACTTTTTGGACTCGACGCCAAGAATAGCCATTATTTGTATATGGAATGGTTTGTCATGAAGTCAATACATACATACATACATACATACATTGTTTACCGCCTGGATGCCTCACGAACAAACATGCCAAAATTTGAGTGAAAAATCAGAAGTAGTGGGGAGTATTGGCCAAATGCCAGCGCCGTATGACCCAAGGTGCCCTGACCTCGACGACACTCGTCTACCTATGCTGACCGGTGTCCTCTCTCTGCAGGTATTTTACGCCATGGTTCCAGACGTGGATCTGGACTCGTGGTCGTTCAAGACCGTACCCATCACCACGTCAGCGGAGCTGGAGAACCTCGACAAGAACGCCCAGTACGCCGTAATGGTGGCGGCCAGGAGCAAGGCCGTGAGTGTGCCCACGTCTTTATCTCTGCCTTAGGTCGAGGAAATGGGTAGCGCCGGCTCCCAACGCCGACTCCGCCCCAATACATACATGGCTATTTAGGGCTGAGAGATAACGTGGGTGATATTTCCATGGTCGTAAGGCGAACTGACAGTTGTACTCGATTTATGTAGAAAACGAGGGAAATACTTTGCGGTAGTGATGTTATGACTGGACAATCCTGTTGTAAACCTAACGCAATGTTGATCCTCACTTTAATCTTCAAGTTGTTTGCTGACCTCGAATGGGCAAATACTGTTCCAATACTCCACTGACCCGCCCCGCTCCCACCCACAGGGCCTGGGTCGCCTCTCGGACCTGATCCGCGTCCGCGTCAAACCCATCGACGTGCCGATGAACCTGCGCGCCAAGAACGTGCACACGCACGGGATGTCGCTCAGCTGGGGTCCTCCTGTTCAGCTGAACCCGCGCAGCTACCGCGTCCGCTACGACGCCGTCAAGGAGTTCCTGGACGCTGAGGGCGTCACCCAGTCGCAGCGGATCCAGGCGCGCACCATGGTGGTGGACGCCGGTCGCTGCGACTACACCAGCAGCTCGACAAATGCGTGCGGCCTGGTGATCGACTCCCTGGAGCCGTTCACGACGTACACGGTCAACGTGACGGCGGTGCCGAACGACAGCGAGTACCGGGCGCCGGCTAAGATCAGGGTCACCACCCATATGGCTGGTGAGTGAGGGGGGAGGACGGGGCTGGCTTGGGAGCGGGATAGGGAGAACTGGGATGGTCGGGCGATAGATGAATCATTGGGATGTAGCCTGTCGTGGCTTGTTACCGGTCGCGTGTACTTTCCGGTTTCCAGCTCGAGAGTCTCGATTAACGGCAAAAAAACTGTATTACCACTTAAACCGCGACAACATCCACCCGCGGGTTCCCAAGCTCGACTGCCTTCCCGCCGCGTCTCTCGCCGCGCCGCGCCGCGCGGCGTCGCCATGGCAACGGACAGAGGAGATGCAAATTCCGACACACATACCCACGGACGCACGGCGGAGGGCGGCTTGGCGACAAAGAACTAAACATGTTTACTCTGTTACATCTCCCCCCGCCAGCCAACGCCGCCTCTCAACACACACAACGAAGCATCGGAACACATACGGTATGTACAGTGTACACCACACGCACAGACGTATCCCTGAATACGCCTCACATTTCGTAGTCGCTTAGCCACTGCGGCGGCCGTCGAGTCCGCGAAGATCTGCGCAGACCATCGTCGGAAGGCTCGGTGGTGGCTGGCAGCTGGAATCGTACCTGCCGCGGCGGAGATCCTTCAGCGCGTGGCCGTGGTGTTCCCTGGGTCTCCTGTTCGCTACCCTGTCGTGGGGATCGCAGGCAAGGTCGAGGTGGTGACACTTCACACGGCGCTGTCGTTTCGTATTCAACTGTATCACTTGGCATCGCCGCCTGCGTCGTCACTTCATGTCTCGTTATCCCGGGCTGTGTCGACTGCGGTACCAGGCCACACGGCACGTGAAGGTTGACGGAGGCGGTCCGTTCTGCCTCGTCTGGTGGCTCCGGTTCATCGTTCGCCCAGTGAAAGAGCCGACGTACGCGCGGAGATGCTCGTTGGATGTACGCTGGCGGGTTCTTCCATGGTCTCAGCTGCGCGTGGTGGGCTCGCTGTGAGTGCCCTCTCTGGTCGCTGACCTCGTAGGTCACGCCGTTGTCATTCACTCGCGTCACTGTCAGCGGGCCAGCGTAGCGAGGTCCGAGCTTGCTGGTCAGCAGGTTGCCAGGGCGTTCGATCGCCTTCTTGACCTGTTCGCCGACACGGAAAGGCGCGAAGCTCGGATGTCCCGGACTCCATGTACGCTGCGTCGTCAACGAGACTCGCGGAACATCGCTGATCTCGTGCGCGCGCCCCAGTAGGTACTGAGCTGGCGACACGCCCAGTTCGGAGTGCAATGTCGAGTTGTACGCTGACACTGCTCGGGGAAGGCGTAGGTCCCAGTCGCCAGGTGCACCGTCCAACATTCGCAGGGACTGACCAAGCGTCCGGTTCAAGCGTTCCACCGCGCCGTGACCTTGTGCGCGCAGTGGCGTGGACAGAACGTGGACGATGCCCCATCGCTCCAGCACGGCCTCGAACTCGGCCCCGCAGAACTCTCCGACGTTATCCGTCAGACAACGGGCCGCTGGACGAAGGAGTGCCGGCAGCACCCGCTGTTCGAATGCCGTAGCAACCGCTGGCGACGACTTGGACCGAATCGGCACCGCGATACCAAACTTAGAGGCATGGTCGACCACCACAAGACACCCGATGTGGCCGCGTCCGCTGCGGGGAAGCATCACCAAGTCTGCCTCGATCAGTTCGAACGGTGCGCTGGTGGTGATCCGTATGGTCGGAGGAGTCTTCACGTGGGAAGACGGCTTGAAGAGCTGGCATTTCTTGCATGCGCCAACCACGTCCGCCACGATGTTGGCCGCCCCGGGACAGAATACCTGCTGGGTCACCATGTCGAGCAGCTTGTCGCGACCGGCGTGAGCTGACTCCATGTGCATGGTCCCAACCAGTTCCACAAGCCAGTCTCGGGACACCACCGGCATGTGTCTGTGCTCATCAAACTGATACACCACCAGTCCTTCGACCATGGCAACTCGATCCCAGTGCTTGCGGAAGTGACGAAGAGATCGTGGCAGCATTGCCCTGCTCGTCTTCCGCCGCACATGATGAGCGAGAGAGCGGATCGCCCGGTTGTGCTGCTGGTGTTCGCGTACAGCTGGGAGTTCTGGCACGCGTTGCACCTGAGTCAGTCCGACCAAGGCGTCACCATCTGGCACATGCTGCTGCTCCAACAGGGGACTCACGCGACTCCCACAGGTCACCTCTCGCCGTTCCACGTCGATGATCGCGCCAGCTTCGTGCAGGAAGTTCACACCCAGCAGCAGGCAGTGGCCGAACGAGCTGCTTCGTTCGACCACCAACGGCACGCGAACTGTCTTCATCTCAGGCGAAAGTGCGACTTCAGCTTCAACGTACTCGGTTCCGAACGTCAATCCAGCGAGTCCCTGCAGCGCAACATTGCTCCGTCGAACGTCGGAATCTCTGAAGCCGAGGCGCCCCAGCGAGTCAGCACTGCACAAGCTGACGGCCGCGCCGCTATCCAGCAGCGCGCAGGCCGCCTGTCCATTGCAGATCGCTGCTGCCGAGCAGCGCGAACTGAACAGATGGCCACATGCAGGACCCCTTGTCTCCTCTGCCTCGCTCTGCAGATTCTTCCCTTGGGCTTCCGCACTGTGTCGCCGAGACAGTCCCTGATCCGAGCCGTCACGAGCTCGCTCCTCGTTCACGATGTACGCTGAGAGCACGGGGTTCTGCTCATCTAGCGCGCCGGTCTCAGTGAGGAGGTTAAAGTGGATGCCCGCCAGACAGTGCAGGTGAATGTTGCCCCGTTTTGAGTGGCGCGCACTGCAGAAGGTCATGGGATGATCAGGTCCGAAGTGCACCAGGACTCTCACGTCGAACAGGCAAGCGAAAACCGCAAGCAGCTCCACAGCCAGCGGCTGTCCGGGCAGGCGCATCAACCGCAAGGCCTGGCGCACAGACCGGTCGAGTTTCAGTCCATATCTTCCTGGTGAGCGAAGAGCCTCGTCGATCAGCTTCGCACGGAGCTCGCGGTTGACAGCTGGCTGGAGCGCGTTGGTGCTCATCCACTCGCAGAGGCACTCTACCAGGCTGTCCCCTCCCCCCTCCGGCCGATGCGAGAGGATGAGACCGGGAGGGAGACCCGTGTCGGCGGGAGTCTCGGGCGCAGGCGGCGCGCCGTCTGGGGCTCCCACGCGGGACAGCATGTCAGCGGCAGCGTTCAGACGGCCGGGGACGTGTCGGATCTCCATGTCATAGGCCGCCAGCTCTTCCACGGTCCTCGCGACCCGGTGGTTAATCAACCGCAGTGAGTGCAGGTGAGCGAGGGCCTGATGGTCGGTGTACGCGATGAAATGAACCCCAGCCAGGAACGAATGAAAAGTTTTCACGCCCCATCGGAGCGCCGCGAGTTCCCGACCAGTCGCTGAATAGCCACGCTGAGCGTTCGTGAAGGACATCGAGGCGAACGCGATGGCGCGATCCCGCCCGTCCTGACGCTGAGTGAGGCACGCGCCAGCCCCATAGGCCGAAGCGTCGACCCAGAGACAGAGAGGGTTGGCGGTGTCGCTGTAGTCTGGAAAGGCAAGCATGACGTCGCGGGCGATCTCATTCTTCAGTTGTTCGAACGAGTCAGTCGTTTCGGGTGTCCAGGTAAGCGCAGTGGAGCCAGACTGGCCGGTGAGCTCAGACAGAGGGTTCCTTTGACGGTCGTGGGTTGGCGAGTGTGCCGGCTGCACGGCAGTCGGTGCGCGGTGTCCGCGGGCTGACGCACCACGTGACTTAAATGCACCGCGCGGGACGCTGACGGAACGATGAGAGCAGTCCGAGTCGCTGTCTGACTCGTCAGCGGACAAACGGAGGTCGTGGTGCGCAGGACGTGACCGTGGTGACGTTGTCCGGGGGCGGGAGCTTTTGCACGACCGGCGCGCGGCCGTTGACTGACTGCCGTGCTCCGCTGAAGCACGTGCATATAACGAGTCGTGTGTGCCATCAGCCTCCGACTCGAATCGTTCACATTCCAGGTATGACACCAATCCATCCCACCTGAGCGTGGTATCATGATTAATCAGCGCATAACGCAGCTGCCGGCGGAGAAAGTCAGCGGCACACGTGGGCAGCGTTGACAGCAGTTTACGTCGGAGATCATTGCTCACCTGTTTGTCCGCCTCAGGGTACGCATCTTCGAACAGCGCAGCCAGCCGGAACGCATACACTGCCAGAGATTCTCCCGGCCGGCGCGCGGCGTCCCGATATGCGTCCGTCGCAGTCGTCTCCTCGTAGCCGCGCTGACGAGCGGCCCACTCCAACATTCGGCGCTTGATCACTGGGTACGGGCTGCGGGGTCCGTTAGCATCGAATATTTCCAGAACGCGGCCCGACAGCTTTGAACGGAGCAGCGGCAGCGCGTCTTCCATTGTACCGCGGTATTCAGACGTACAGTACCTTTCAAACCGGGCGAAGAATTCATCCATGGGCTCTGCTGGGTTTTCACGAAACGGGAGCAGGTCGTGAGAGCGAGTCGGATGACTCTGGACCGTCTCACGACTCACTGGAGGCCCGACGGGGGCGACGGCATCGTTTGTACCGGCGCCATTGTCGCCCGCCGGAGCCGCCCTGACAGATACGGCCTGCTGTAGCGCTGTTATCTGCCTGTCTTGATTTTGCATATGCTGCCGCATTTCTTCCATGAATGCGAGCATAGCTGTCGGTTTCGCCTCCGTGATGGCGTCAGCTGGCGGCTGTGGTGAATCACAAGCCGGCGCGGGGTCAGAGGCCGACATGGCGTCGGAAAATTACCAAGTTACGTTAAAAAAAAAAAAAAATACTAACGGCACGGTACTGAGTCTCGCTGGACTAGGGACGCAGCGGACGAGCCCCCAATGTTACCGGTCGCGTGTACTTTCCGGTTTCCAGCTCGAGAGTCTCGATTAACGGCAAAAAAACTGTATTGCCACTTAAACCGCGACAACATCCACCCGCGGGTTCCCAAGCTCGACTGCCTTCCCGCCGCGTCTCTCGCCGCGCCGCGCCGCGCGGCGTCGCCATGGCAACGGACAGAGGAGATGCAAATTCCGACACACATACCCACGGACGCACGGCGGAGGGCGGCTTGGCGACAAAGAACTAAACATGTTTACTCTGTTACAGGCTTTCCTATCGTGTCGTGCCTCCTTTTTGATAATTATTCATGGAGATGTAGCCTGTTTGGTCGCTTTCCATATTTACCGAACGATTACCTATCAAACAAACGAACTCTGCTTTATGCTTATTAGCTGTAGTACGTCAGCCCCTCTCTCCCTTGATTGACACTCCACCTTCCCCTCCGTTTCTGCCGCGCAGCTCCTCAGCCGATGGTGAAGCCGGACCCGCTCGGCGTCCGTAACGGCCGCGAGGTGCTGGTCATCCTGCCGCGCGCCTCGGAGGAGTACGGACCCATCTCTCACTACTACATCGTCGTGGTGCCAGAGGACACCGTCAACCCCTACAGACACCCCGAGTCGTACAGCACCAAAAACGTCAGTGGGAGGAGGATGGTGTTCGGAATGGGTCACGCTGGGATAAGCTGTAGCTAGTTTGGCGCTGATGCTGTCTTGGTCGCAGAGTCTTTCGGTCATGGATGAGCCATTCGTTGCTTTTGTTCTGAATCGCGATCATTTTGTGTTATAATATATTGTGAAATCAAAAAAAAAATCAGAACATCTGTATTAGTATATGCGTCTTCCCCAGCTGACACATTTTATTCGATAGTGACTGCTAATCCTGCCTCTTTCCTCACATTTCAGATGGTACAGACCAAGCGGACCAAGCTCACCCGCAACTACCGTCCGTACATCGCGGCCAAGTTCTACCAGCGCGACATTCCGTACACCTTCGCTCTGGGAGACGGCAAGGAGTATGACGGCTTCCTGAACAAGGTGCTGGAGAAGGACAAGAAGTACCGCATCTTCGTCAGAGCTGTGGTCGACACGCCGGAGAGGGTAGGTGTGAGGGGAGAATGGGATGGGTTCGGATTGGTAGGGAGGGGATGGAAAGGCTGGCAATGACAACTCTTAGGGTGGTGACTGCGGCGGGCGGCCTGTGACGTAGTGTGTGTTGTGGTGAAGAAGCTTTATTGCGGTGAATGAGGGTACTTCTTAGTCGGAACTGGGATGTTGCCGGATAAGCGGTATATAGGCTAGGTCACATTGAATGTATCCCCACCATTTTTACTACCGAACTGTGCCTCAATCACACATTTTTTAATAGTAGTAGTGTGTGAAACTCCCCCCTCCCCCCCCCCAACCGCTGCCCGTCTCCCCACAGGAGCTGTTCACGTCCAGTCCGTACTCTAGCCCGCTGAGTCTGGACATGAAGCGGCTGCCGCCGGGCGCGCTGCCGCAGCGGCCGATCCCCGGCAGTCCGGGCGACCCGGTCGAGGTGGCTACCGAGGGCGACCGCGGCCCGACCAGCCTCGTGTGGGTGGTCGGGCCCGTGGTGGCCGGCGTCGTGCTCTTCGTCATCTTCATACTCTTCCTGGTGATCACCGCAAAAAAGTGAGTGGTGATGGCGCGCGGGTTGGCTGTGGTAGTGAGGAGCTGCTGTGGCGGGCAGGCCCAGTCCAGGGCTAGGCGAACCGCGTTCGGTCGCGCACGGACGCAATGTGTATGTTTTTTTTTTGTAATGGCGTGCGTCCGTTTTGTGTTAGCTGTCCTGTGACCTGTCCTGTCTCCTGCCCGCGTCCATTCTCTCTCACAATAAGCCATCCAGACCTGACGTCCGGTCGTGTCGGTGACCCAGCGGGCGGGTGGGACGCCGCTCTCCGCCGTCCAGTACCGAGTCCTCACCATGCCCGGCCACCGCCGGCGGCCGGCGCTCGTCCGTCCATTCGAGCGGCTCACCTGTCACGGCCGATCGTTTCCCAGACACCAGGTGAGCGTCCGACTCCGCTCCGCTCCGGCACCGCCCGGCGGGCACCGCCACGCACCCATTCCGCGCTCAGTTAGCCGCTCCACGACCCTGGACGCAACATATGAATCGGACGTGAATATCCTCAAAGACACACTCCTATTGAGACGTCGTCGTCTGTTCACGTTCCCGTGCCATGGTGCTCCTCTGTACGCCGCTCTAACACCACCGTCCCTCTCCAGACGCCGCGACTTCCAGAAGTCTCCCGAGCCGCCGACGGTGATGAAGCCGCTGATGTGCGACATGTCGGCGGCGCCGGCCACCCAGCCGCCGCAGACCGATCCCGTGGAGATCCGCCGGCAGAACTTCCAGACGCCCGGCATGATCTCGCACCCGCCCGTCCACATCGCCCAGCTGGCAGAGCACGTGGACGCGCTCAAAGCCAACGATAACCAGAAGTTCTCGCAGGAATATGAGGTGAGGGCGGTGGTGGTTGGGCTAGAGAAGGCTTGGTGAGAGTCAGCCCATGTGGTCATTTGTTTTTACTATAGCTGTTAGTGTTGAACGTAACTGCCAAGATGTATTTTTCATGGCGTCTTTGTTTTCTGATTTTGTATCCATGATCTTTTTTTTTTTTTTACAGAAAGTTATTATAGCAATGGAGCTTTGTCATCTCCTCACTGATTTCCCTCGTAACGTTTGCAAGTCATAGCTCCCAGATGTTTACCACCCAATTACCAACCAATAAGCATGCAGACCGCGCCATGTATGCGCGGAACTAGGTTCGACCATCGCCCCGTGATGACTGCCTATATCGCCCACCTCCGGTCGGTGGGCGATATAGGCCCGCTTAGAGCGTCTCAATCACCGCTTTCTTATGTGGCTAGCTGCAAAAACACAGGGTAGGTGTTCTTCTCTGGACTACCAATCCCTTTTAAATCACTTTAGATGTCAGTCAATTAAGGCACGCATGACACAGGCCGATATAACTTTTATGCGTTCTATCTTTAGCGGCCGGATTGACTGTCACGAGCTGGTGGCGAAATTCAGCCTTGTCACTCAGGTTAGGCGTTCTCGGCACACAGGCCTTTTTCATGTCCCATTTGGCAGAGTTAACGCTGTGAGGTGTGGCTTGTTTATTCGACTACTGTCAGGAACTCAGCCCGACTGTTCGATTCCCCTCTCGCCTCTGGCTTTTTGTTCAAATCAAGTCTAACCAAAAGACTGTGGATTTGGCTCCTCACGTCTTATTGCCACGATATGGTCAAGCAAACAGACAAACAAAACTGTGCAATGCAATGACTTGATATTACAATGTGACTCGAATGCGACATGAGCGCAAACGCTACCCGTAAATAGCCTCCTTGAAACCACGGTGAGGCCATGGGTACGAGTTAATTGCCGCACTTAAGTTTAGCACCTTAGCACTCATTTCGCTGGGTCCCACCCCACCTTACAGACACTGGGCAGAGGTCGGGAACAGCGGGCCAGCAATAGTCAGAGGAAGGACTGCAGTCCCACCTCTCAGGTAAACGGCCCAGCGCAACCATAGCCTTAGAATAGGACACCAGTCCCATTCACCGGCTGTCAACAAGTCGCGCTGCTGCGCCGTGGAGCGAGCTGACGGAGCCGGCAAAGCAGTCCGACCCCGGCTAACCCACCAAACGGGCAACGGGCGGCCCGGTCCCAACCGACTCTCGTGCCAGAGTGCGCCGCCGCCGCGGCACCGGCCCCACATCACCGCCAGTCACGTGATCCACGGGTCACCAATCAGCGAACGCGCCGCGCGCCGCGGCCGAGCGCCCGCCGGGTAGACTGCGCCGCAGCGCTGCTCGCTGCAGCAGCGGCGGCCAGCCGGACGGCCCGGCGGCCGTAAAGATGTAACAAATACTAACATTTCTCCCCACCAAAATGTGGGAACTCTAAAGTTAACACATTTTCAACACAAACGCGCACACATTCACAAGCAGACACACTTCACTTCACTGGCCGCACTTGAGCTTGGTTGCGGCTGTCGTTGCGGGCCTCGTCAGTCCTCCCGCAGCTGACCTTGGGCTCCTGAACCGGAGGCCAGCGTCATCGGCTACGTCCTCTTCTTCCTCCTCTTCCACAGGCGTGGGAACGCTGGGAAGTGAGGCGGCGCTCCCGGTGGTGCAGTCGTCCTCCAGCTCCGGCTCCACCTCCGCCTTGGGCCGTCGCTCCTCCAGCGGCTCCGAAGACGTCGTCTTTTTGGAGACGGCTGCCGACAGTCTCCCAGCATCGGCGTTGACGGGCACCGCCGGGGCCGCCGGGGTACTTCAGCACACCATTGGCTGCGGCCCACTGCAGCATTGGCAGATGACGGGGCGGTCTCCCCATGGAGAGACGAGGAGGGCTTTAGACTCTGACTCCGGGCCACAGCCCAGAAGCGTTTGCCCGGCGACAGCCCGGCTCTGCCCTCACCACTGTGCTCTGGGTCCTCATTTGACCCCTTGACAGAGAGAGTCATCTCCCCGTCTTTGTTTGTCAATGTTTTATGCTGCTCACCGCTCAGGGGAGACTTTTCTGCATTGAGCAGATCTGGCATGGGCAATGTTCGCGCCTTTACGGAACCATGATCGGATGGTGAGAGTTCATCCGACGTCAATGTCAAATTCATGTCATTGGAACAGTCCACTGGCTCGTTCCAGTGTGGATCAGGCAGCATGCCATCCACATCCATGGCCTCATTTTGGCCGACCTTCATTTCAGCCAGACTTCTCACCTGTCTCAGCTGACGACAGTGGGAATTCTGGTGACCGGGCTGATTCAGCGAATCATTGCCGTGGTACCCGTGAAGCGCGTAGCCAAAGACAGTCTCTATGGCTCGCAGACCCTCTCCGATCTCGATCTGCCTCCACAACACGACACGATACAAATAATCGATGCCGATTAGAAGATCCACCTCCCCACCGTCAAAATCGTCGGCCATCAAATCCGGCAGTCCGGAAGGCCCATTGGGTGGTGAGGTGGCTGGGAGGGGTGAGCACAGCAACTCTGTGCTCCACATCTTAAGCGTCACGGGATCGCCACCGAACCAACTTCGGAGCGTCACTTCAACTTGTTCGTAAGGCCTGGCTGCTTCCGTCCGTTCCTGGAAGCCGGAACAGGCAAACATGCCCGTACCTGTTACAGGGAGTCCCAGCTCCTTGGCCAGAGAATCTCTGACATAGGAGGCATCTGAACCTCCATCAATGAGGAGGCGTGCCTTTCGCTTGCCTTCCGGTCCCTCGACATCAACCAATGCCGTCAGGAAAAACGTTTCTTTTCCAGAGATGCCTGTGGCATTGTAACATCTCTGGCCCTGGGAAGCTGAGTCACCAGCTTCGGCATCGGACTGACCACCCTCAGTTGTGGCCTCCACAGGGCAGAAAGGTGGAGCCTCAGGCGACAGCCCGGGCGTCTCTTCACCGATCTCCTCATGTGGGGCAGCACTCGCAAAGTGAAGCAGCGAGTGGTGCCTGTTGCCACAGATGGCACACGAGTCGCCACGACAGACTCCGGCCACATGACCCGTCCCGAGGCACTGATAGCAGGCTTTGGAAGCCCTGGCGCTCTTCCATCGGGCCTCCACCGAGAGCTCCTGGAACTCCGCGCACTGATCCAGCCGGTGGGAGCCGAGCCCGCAGCACCCGCACACTGGTGCGCTGGGCTGTTTCCCTGGGCACGCTGTGCGTTGGGCGTGCAGACTGCTGATGGCAGACGGCGCCGAGATCGGAGTGTCGGATGAACCGGC
Source organism: Amphibalanus amphitrite (assembly GCF_019059575.1). Classification (NCBI taxonomy): domain Eukaryota; kingdom Metazoa; phylum Arthropoda; class Thecostraca; order Balanomorpha; family Balanidae; genus Amphibalanus; species Amphibalanus amphitrite. The sequence goes on from NW_024881555.1 coordinate 677,719, forward strand.
ACTAGCCTTGCCTCCCCTGGCCGACTCTCGGATTCGCATCTCATGTTGCAGGAATTCGAGAAACTCTGAGAAGTCGCTGCTCTCTCGTCTGGCCCACTCGAGACGCCAGCTTTCTGGGATTTTATCTCTCACGACCGGCAGCATCAGACTAGAGAAACTGTCAGAACTGACTCCCAGGGTACTCAGCGCGCGAGTAAGCGCCATCAAATGATCTATGAGAGACCTCATCGCCGTCAGGTCATTTTGTGGGACCGACGCCATGCTCAACATGTCTCTCATTAAGGTCTCTCGGACCAGGTCATCACGCTTGAAGCGCTCTTTGAGAGCTGAGACAGCTTCAGCGTACCCGCCACCTGAGACGGGAATGCCTTGCACGCACTTGAGTGCAACTCCAGCCAGGTGCGATTTGAGCACCACAAATCTCTGGATATCCGCGAAGCCAGGATTGTTGTGGACCGAGATTTCAAATAGTTCCCAGAACTCAGACCATTTCATGATGTCCCCGTGAAAAGTAGGAATTTTCACGGAGATGGAAGACTTAAAATCAGCGTTTCCCGACACAGTCGGTGGCTCAGCCTTTTCCTTGGCTTCCTCAGCCCTTTCAAGGCGGGTGAGGAGGCGAGAGCCAAGAAACACCTCATCCTCCATGGTCTGCATGTGACCAGAATCATCTGCCTGCCCTAGCTTGTCGAGCTCACCCTGAGTGCTGTGCAGCTCGCTCTGCACCTTCTGAACATGGTGGAGCTTGAGGGCAAGTAGGTCTGGGTCCAAGTTTTTACGATCACCTTCTCGGTAAGTTCGTAGCTCATTGCACAGTTTCGTGGCCTTTGAACGAAGTTTTGTTCTCGTACTCAAAAGTTCATCCATGATGTGACAGGTATCAAATTCAATTTAAATTCAAATATAAAGCGGACTGTATGCAAAACAAATTATAGCAAAACCATCTAACCGGACATCAATCCGATCAAGCGGAACAAAACTCAATTTCACGAGAGGAGAATTACAGCAATGTAGGAATCGAAAGTCAGTCCAATCGCCAAGACGGTAGTCCCAACGAAGGCCAGCCCAATCGCCAAGACGGAAGTCCCAACGAAAGCCAGTCCAATCGCCAAGACGGAAGTCCCAACGAAAGAAAAGACGATCCGGCCCCGGTGGACTTATGTCAGGAACTCAGCCCGACTGTTCGATTCCCCTCTCGCCTCTGGCTTTTTGTTCAAATCAAGTCTAACCAAAAGACTGTGGATTTGGCTCCTCACGTCTTATTGCCACGATATGGTCAAGCAAACAGACAAACAAAACTGTGCAATGCAATGACTTGATATTACAATGTGACTCGAATGCGACATGAGCGCAAACGCTACCCGTAAATAGCCTCCTTGAAACCACGGTGAGGCCATGGGTACGAGTTAATTGCCGCACTTAAGTTTAGCACCTTAGCACTCATTTCGCTGGGTCCCACCCCACCTTACAGACACTGGGCAGAGGTCGGGAACAGCGGGCCAGCAATAGTCAGAGGAAGGACTGCAGTCCCACCTCTCAGGTAAACGGCCCAGCGCAACCATAGCCTTAGAATAGGACACCAGTCCCATTCACCGGCTGTCAACAAGTCGCGCTGCTGCGCCGTGGAGCGAGCTGACGGAGCCGGCAAAGCAGTCCGACCCCGGCTAACCCACCAAACGGGCAACGGGCGGCCCGGTCCCAACCGACTCTCGTGCCAGAGTGCGCCGCCGCCGCGGCACCGGCCCCACATCACCGCCAGTCACGTGATCCACGGGTCACCAATCAGCGAACGCGCCGCGCGCCGCGGCCGAGCGCCCGCCGGGTAGACTGCGCCGCAGCGCTGCTCGCTGCAGCAGCGGCGGCCAGCCGGACGGCCCGGCGGCCGTAAAGATGTAACAAATACTAACAACTACCCAACCAGCTAAACAAATTCTTGCACGAGCATTCGGAGGCAGACTTCTTCCAGCCGTCATGTCATTGGAGAGCACTACTGCTCCGCTTTGCGAGTAGTCAGGGCACTTTTAATGAGTGATATCGACTGATGTCAGCCAGCACTCTTTGCTACTTTCTGTGATCGCGTCTGATGTATGTGTATGTATGCTGGGAGGGGATTGTATGTGTGTAGGGGGAGGGCAGAGCGGGTTGAATGCCTGAGGGGGTGGGATGGGAAATTTTATTGCGACTGCAGCCTTAATGTGGGCCTCGGCCTGTGGTTGTTATGAAATAAATAGATAAATAAACAAATAAACTCCCTTTCCCTTCAGTCGATCGAGACGGGTCAGCAGTTCACCTGGGTGAACTCCAACATGGACGTCAACCGGCCCAAGAACCGCTACGCCAACGTCATCGCGTACGACCACTCCCGGGTGGTGCTGCAGCCCATCGAGGGCCAGGCGGGCAGCGACTACATCAACGCCAACTTCTGCGACGGCTACCGAAAACACAACGCCTACATTGCCACTCAGGTGAGAGGGCGGGAGACCGGCGGGATGATGTGAGCTCAGGGGGAGATGATGGGGATCATGTGGGGATAGGACGAGAAGGTGGTTTGGTGAGCTGCTGGGGCGCTGCGTTACCATTATCTTTTCTGATCCATGTGAGTATATTAGAGATCCTACCGAGGCTCAGCTATTTCAAAATTTGAGTTTGTGAGCATGCCGAATCTTAAAATCATCTCGCTGACGAGCATGCCTCAACATTTGCATTCATCGTCTTCATGACAAGGAAACAATAATTGTCGAGTGGTACTCTGCTTGGAAGCTATCTCGCCTTCCGTATCGAGTTACCGGATCGCCCCGTCTCTGCGCGTCCGTCAGGGCCCGCTACCGGAGACGTTCGCCGACTTCTGGCGCATGGTGTGGGAGCAGCGCAGCTACACCATCGTGATGATGACCCGTCTGGAGGAGCGGGCGCGCATCAAGTGCGACCAGTACTGGCCGTCCAAGGGCACCCAGACCTACGGACCGATCATCGTCACCCACACGGAGACTCAGGAGGTGGCCAGCTACGTGGTGCGCACCTTCCAGCTGCAGAGGGTACGTACGAGATGGGAGAGAGGAGGGGATGACGGGGGATACCTTTTGGCTGCAGAAGACACCTACGGGGGAGAGGAGGGAGGGAGAGGGCAGAGAGAAGATATTTTCTAGCTGTTACAGAGGGAACTTATTGTTGGAAGGGAGCCATTGCTTGCTTTCGAGTTACAGAGGTTTCGTCTGAGAGGGGGGGGGGGGAAGTAGGGAACACCTTTCATTATGAAGGTTGGGTACGGAATGGGGCAACGACTATGTAAAACAACGAAATGTTGATAGTGGATGTGGACTTGGTAGATGACAGATGTGGACTGTTGACTGTTGAACCACCAGTGCAATGTGGATTAATTTGACGCCTCCCCTCTCCCGGCAGTCGGACTCTGTGGAGCGTCGCGAGGTGCGTCAGTTCCAGTTCACGGCCTGGCCGGACCACGGCGTGCCCGACCACCCCACGCCCTTCCTCATGTTCCTGCGGCGCGTCAAGGCGCTCAACCCGTCCGACGCCGGTCCGATGGTCACCCACTGCTCGGCCGGCGTGGGCCGCACCGGCTGCTTCATCGCCATCGATAGTATGCTGGAGCGGATCCGCTGTGAGGCCACTGTGGACGTGTACGGCCACGTGACCTGTCTGCGCGCCCAGAGAAACTACATGGTCCAGACCGAGGATCAGGTGAGGAGGATGGACGGGGAGGGGCGATTAGGGCTGAGCATGATGGTGGGAAAGGAAATGGAAACAAAATGACGCCATTAGTCGGCATTTATCTAAAACACCGATCAGGTAGCATAACAGGCTATATCAGGCAGACGTCAATGTTACTAGCTAATTATGTGTGGAGGAAGTGTTGAATACGAAGTTAGGAATAATTTTATGCAAACAACATAATGTTTCGTCTTGTGACCTTTCAAGTCAAAACGACACAGGCGGTGATTGGGGAACCGTTGTTTCTGTGTCTGATCAACTGCTAATCGACCCACATCTCTGTCCTTCAGTACATTTTCATCCACGACGCGCTGCTGGAGTCGGTGGTGGCCGGAAACACGGAGGTGGCGGCGAAGAACCTGCAGTCGTACATATCGCAGTTGCTGCAGCCCACCGGGCCGGGGGACAACATCACCGGCATGGAGCTCGAGTTCAAGGTCAGTACGACGGTCCGGGGGCTCGAGTTCAAGGTACGAGAGGATTGGGGTGATTGCTAGGCTCATTGCTAAGGCCACAGGGATTGCGAGGAGAGGTTGTGATTCGGTTCTTGAAGAAGTCACGGAGGGAAGAAGTATGGTTTTAGTGTTCCGGCTCATGACCGTGCGTAATGTTCTAGCTCTTCTTCTTTGTCGATCATTTTATATGTCGAATTCTTCCTACATTCGGAGCCACTTCTGACGTTTGTTTCCATCCGAAACCGCAGAAGCTGGCCAACATCAAGGCGCAGCCGTTCCGCTTCGTGTCGGCCAACCTGCCGGCCAACAAGTTCAAGAACCGCTTCGTCAACATCCTGCCGTTCGAGTCGACCCGGGTATGCCTGCAGCCGCTGCGTGGCCAGGAGTGCAGCGACTACATCAACGCCAACTTCATCGACGGCTACCGCACCCGGAATGCCTACATTGGTGAGGAGGGCATCGGGGGTGAAGAGGGGGTATGGTGAGACAGGGGAATGTAATGAGAACTGAGTGGAGAAAATGACCCGGAATGGAAGGGTAGAATGAGAGAAGTGTGCCGACTAGTTTCTTTGGTGATGAATTGACTTAACCATGGTGACCGAGAGCATTGATTAGTATTGGGTGACACTCATTAGCCACGCAGTGGCTTTACCGACTATTCGTTTTTCTTGTCATATTACGACTGTGTTTGCGTGCTGTCGCTCTCGCAGTGTTTGCAATCACTCTGTTCATCTTCTTCGCCGTGATAAGCTGCTGGAGACTGCCGTCGATTAACCGCCCGTCCGTCTGTGCACCCCGCAGCGACCCAGGGTCCGCTGGCCGAGACGACCGACGACTTCTGGCGCATGCTGTGGGAGCACAACTCGACCATCATCGTGATGCTGACCAAGTTGAAGGAGATGGGCCGCGACAAGTGCCACCAGTACTGGCCCAGCGACAAGTCGGCTAGGTGAGATATCACGTCTCCTATCTGTTGGAGAGGGACGCTGGGTGGTGGGGCCTATGATGGGTTGAGTACCTCAGTTTTTGGCTGGTGCGATTGAGTATTGATTCTTGGACTTTAGGGTGAGATTTGTATTCCTGTGATGGAAGTTGGCATGTGGTGCAGTTAGTTCACGAAAGGCTTGGAGAACCGAAAATATTCGCTACGCTATGCCCTAGTCTTTGCAAATAATGTATTGCATTCTTTCGTCTGCTTACGTTTCGTGTTCACAGGTACCAGTACTGCGTGGTGGAGCCCATCAGCGACTTCAACATGAGCAACTGCACCATGAGGGAGTTTAATGTGACGGACGCGCGGGACGGCACTCCGCGCACGGTGCGGCAGTTCCAGTACACCGACTGGCCCGAACAGGTGAGAAACAGTTCCAGTACACTGACTGGCTCGGACAGGTGAGAGATATATGTACAATATACAGCGGCAGTTCCAGTACACCGACTGGCCCGAACAGGTGAGAGATATACACTATACAGCGGCAGTTCCAGTACACCGACTGGCCCGAACAGGTGAGAGATATACACTATACAGCGGCAGTTCCAGTACACTGACTGGCCCGAACAGGTGAGAGATATACACTATACGGCGGCAGTTCCAGTACACCGACTGGCCCGAACAGGTGAGAGAGATACACTATACAGCGGCAGTTCCAGTACACCGACTGGCCCGAACAGGTGAGAGAGATACACTATACAGCGGCAGTTCCAGTACACTGACTGGCCCGAACAGGTGAGAGAGATACACTATACAGCGGCAGTTCCAGTACACCGACTGGCCCGAACAGGTGAGAGATATACACTATACAGCGGCAGTTCCAGTACACCGACTGGCCCGAACAGGTGAGAGATATACACTATACAGCGGCAGTTCCAGTACACCGACTGGCCCGAACAGGTGAGAGATATACACTATACAGCGGCAGTTCCAGTACACCGACTGGCCCGAACAGGTGAGAGATATACACTATACAGCGGCAGTTTCAGTACACAGTTAACATATTCATATATGGACAGTTCCAGTACACTGACTGGCTCGGACAGGTTTCTAATGTATACTCTGCTCCTTAGTAACCGCTGTAAATTATATTCCGCCAACTCCTAGTTTCGGTCCCAACCCAATGGTCGGAGGTCATATATCAAGAAGCTGTCGAAGTGTAACAATGGACCGTCTGTTGACCCGCACCCTGACCCGGCTCTGCAGGGCGTACCGGCGTCGGGCGAGAGTTTCGTCGACTTTGTCGGTCACGTGCACAAGACAAAGTCGCAGTTCGGCCTGGACGGACCAATCACCGTCCACTGCAGGTCAGTCACGTGGTTAGTGGGTTATGGGGACCTATGTGGGAGTGGGCAAGCTGTGGAAGTCACGTGATAGCAGGATACGTCGTGTCGTCCCTTCCAGATGAAGGTGTGGAGGGAGGGTGTTGCGGTTATGTGACGCTCTCCGTCCGGCGATTGCGGCTTCGCTCGGCGCTGTGGTGGGGTGCACTTGTATTTGAGCGCGGCTCGCGCGGCCGCTCCGCGCGGCCACGGATGCGGGTGCCCGCGTACGTGAAACGAGTGTGCTGTCACGTGATAGGCCGAGCCGAGGTCAGGGTCTCCCGCCGGACGGTGCGTCAGTTAGTTTCCAGTACTGACTCAGACACCACCTCCCGCCGATCCCCGACCGCTACCCACTTGATAGGTTACGGCTGAATTGGTATTTTGTACCATGAAGGCTGCTATCCTCTGCTTTTAAAACTTGGGATATCGCTCCAGGTTTTTAAGCATCTGTCGTTATTTTACCGCTCATTTTATTATTGCTCGTTCGTTTTGCCCGCATATTTGTTTGCCCGCAATTGGGCTGATTGCACTTTTGAATGCCCGAGGTCAAAGGCAATACAGACCTATTTTGTATCTATTCTTTCCGTAAAGGGGTATAACAAGGACAACCGACACACGTGTATTTTGTACCTTCTTTAGCTGACGTTTAAACATACAGTCCACGTTCTCTCACACGCAGCGAGCCGCCGGCAACAGAGGGAAAGGTCTATCCCGGACATTTCTTTTGATGTATGGCGCTATGTTGGTATCCGATGGAAAATTTAGCCATTTGTTCGGCATCCAGCTGTCTTGCAGTTGCATTAAACTACCGTTTCGTCATAGTATGTCCCGTATCTAACCCCGCCCAATCTGTGTCTGCCCCGACCTGACCCATCTGTCTGTGTGTCCCCACAGCGCCGGCGTGGGTCGGACGGGCGCGTTCATCGCGCTCAGTATTGCCCTGGAGCGGATGCAGTTCGAGGGCGTGGTGGACATGTTCAACACCGTGCGGATACTGCGCACACAGCGACCAGCCATGGTGCAGACCGAGGTCAGTGCGCAGCGCCCCTGGCGGCCGCCGGCAGAACTAACCCGCCCGGCAGGACCGGCGGCGGAGACGGGCAGAGACTTAGAGAGATAAGGTTAAAGTCAGCTGAGGTTTCTCAGACGTTTTTACGTCTGGTTTCCGGATTGTGGTCAGGTACAGTTAAGGAGCTTTTTGACAGACGTTCACCGTTGCTCGGTGTTCAAGGTCATGCATGGGAACTTGCATAGTTGGCATCCAGCTATCAGTATCGACTATCGAATCAGACATCTCCAAGGAACGTTATTTTTTAATTTTATTACCTAAGCCGGTTACATATGCCAAACTTAAGCTCCCTGTGCTAAGTTGATTGCTAAACTTGTCGAACCTGTGCTGCCATGCTGCCTTGATTGGAGAATGTTTTATGTAGAAGTGCACCCCTGTATGACAGATTTTTAGTAGATGTCTGAAGGCACACCGTGTTTCGGGTGCCACGCTGCTTCGGTCGAGTGTTTTTGTTTGACTCGTTTTTAGTGCACGCGTGTGACCTTTTGTTTGACGCTCTGCCGGTCGGCTCGGTGTTCGCGGCTCCCTCCCTCCCTCTCCCTCCCTGCCCGCTCTCCCTGACTTGGTTTGTGTGTTGTGTTGTGCGCCTACCCCACCCCGCCCCCTCTCTCTCCCTGGCTGTGGCGGCAGAGCTGGGGGCAGTTGAGGAAAACATATACATAGTCATGCACTCACTCGCCAATCAATCAGCCAGTCAGCCACTTATTCTGTCTACAAACAGCTACAAGATACTGGCACATACTTATCATAGCAGTTCTCCTATGCGGAAACCTAGCCTCAATAATTGTTTGACGGTATCGATTCGCAGCGAGAGCGTTTCGGATTGTTCACATATTTGCTAAAAAAAAAAATCAAGCTAAGCTGTGATATGCTGGCTTGAGCATCGCCGTTCCTGATTTAGGATAAGTCAGCTATGATAAAAACGCCAGTGATCGCTCCTAGTAACGTTGTCTCCTCCCTCTATCTGCGACTGTCCCCGGCTCTGCCGCGGCGCTCTCTCCGCTCCCACCCTCTCTCTCTCGGGGACGGCGGCTGTCACGTCGGCGCTGCGCCGCGCGCTCTCTCCACTCTGCCCTCAGGAAGAGTACCAGATCTGCTATGAGGCGGCCATTAAATTCTTGCAGTCGTTTGATTTCATCATCGAGGAGTAGCGGCTGGGCTCGAGTGAGAGCGTAGGTACGCCACCCGCGGGTCGGGAGGGGTGGGGACGGGCCTCTCTCCTCTCACCACACGCCTTAGCATGGAGGGCACCCGCAGCCTCTGGTGGAGGGCGGTGGCCGGTGACCGGTCCGAGGGACGACAGCTGGTGGTGGTCGGGGTTACTTTACTGGTGCGGTGGGGTAAGAGCGAGAGAAACCGCCGACTGAGTCGTGAGGGAGTACGACGACAGGGCCCCAGCCCCGGCTGGTACCCGTGGTATACGAAGGGCGCCGATTCGCGACTAGTAATTTAGTTAACTGGAGTGGAGCATGAGACGTGGAGCTGCGTGTTGCTCATGTGATAGCTGTTGGCATGTAGCCTTTGTTTACTCATTTTTGCATGGTTTTCATAACAAGCTGCTTGTGCACTAATTTACCTCTTCATTGTACATACTTTTATCGTGATTAAATAGTGTGTGGCTTGCCCGTTGTCTTTTCTTTTGACGGCACCCTCTGACCCGCCTGTGCCCTCTCGCAGGACCAGTACCAGTTTGTGTACCGCGCGGCGCTCGAGTACCTCAACTCGTTCGACCATTACGTGGCCTAGGGCGCCACCTAGAGGCCCCGGTCGGCCAGCCAGGGAGGTCCGCTCACCGCCGGACACCAGCCGCGCACAGTGGGACGATCGCGCCGCGCCGGTGACAAAAGTGCCGCGCGGAGACAGTGTCGGCGCGCGAGAGGCGTCGGTGACGCGGTGTGTACATATGTGGCGCCGCCGCCGCAGCCGGGACAGCGGTCCCACATATCAGGAGCGCGAGCGGCCGGCCCACCAGCAATAGAGGCGGGTGGGGGCCGTCCCGACTCCCGACGGAACAGACTCAGCACAGCAGGACGCGGGAAACTGCGGCCCGCAGGCAGCCGGAGAGGATCGAGCGGCGCTGCGAACGCTACTCGGTATTTTATTTAAAGCGGACGGTGTTCGGCCTCCGTTGCATGCCGCTGCTTTATTCGATTTATACCTTCGACACTGCAGAAACGTGCAATTCCTTTTATAGCATTTGATCAGATCTGGCGCTCTTTAGCGTTAATGACAATAATGTATTTGTTTGATGCAGAACTTTGCTAGCAGATGCACAGTACTTCTGTTGTCGATTTTTTATTATCTGTCGCTGTTTTTCTGTGAGCCTGGAGCCACATTCCTGGTGAGACTCTCAGCCATATGTTGATATGTGATACGGCCTGGCAGGCGCACAACGCAGCGTGCACATTCGCGCAATGTAGGCCGTCGGCGCGCCACCGCGAGTCCCCTCATAGCAACGAGAGATTAACGGTGTGTGTATGTGTGTGTGCGCGCGGGACAGTGTTCGAACAAGCGGCGAAAGTGGCGCCACCGCGACGACCCGTCATCCCATTGTGTATTTTATGTTCTCGAAGCGTCCTCAGTGTTTGATGAGTTTGCGGCCGGCGGCGGCAGATGGCACTGTCGGCGGCCGCCCGTTGTGGTGGCCGCGGTCGGTGCGCATCCTCCGCTGGGGGTGGGACCGGCCCGGCCCAGTGTCCCCTCCCTCGAGAACCATATCCTGCCGAACGGTGCCGGCAAACGCGCCGGTTTTGTAAATTACATGTTTGTACATAGCAACATACATTGACTTTGGAGGAGACTGTGTTTGTGAATTGTGACACAGAAAAATTGATGCACGACGGAATGAGATTGCACGAACGTCGAGAGATGACTACTGTTAGACGAGCCATTCATTGATTCCATGAACCGACACCCCGGCCACTGGATAGCTAGCTGGTAGCTCAATGGGTAGAACGTCGGATTGGGAGAAATGATAATTCAGAACTTGAGTTCGAGTCGCTACGGCCTGGGGAACGTGGATACGTTCGCGGGAGTGGTCACTGGCTGACGGGAAGTGAACGGTTCCTCGGGTCGGCCGCCTCACCCGGTCTGCAGCTAACCGTGGCGCCCCCGCCGCGGCGTAATAAGACTGGTTTTCAAATTACGGCCGGTCGCTGGCTGATATCTCGACATCAGGCGGCGGTGACTGAGTCCCGCGATCGCGGGCTATCGGCAGTTCCTACTGAATTCTAACGGGACTGACCAGCACCCGGAGCTAGATGGGTCGAGACGCGTCATCTCAATCCCAGTACACATCCCATTCCCTCAGATCCTGGTTTCTGTGCGGACAAAACCAGAATCGGTGTTAAAAAAGACCACTGCCGAAAGGACTCGATCAATCAGCGTGAAATTTATTAAACATTTTCTCAATGCTCAATACAGTGCGGTGCATCAAAACTGATGTTCAATGTTTGCATTTGAACAAAAGGGGGTAGATCCAGGAATATAGACATCAAAATAAATAAATTACAACGGCAGCTGATTAAATATATGAATATGTAAATATCTATCAACATATATGAAATATATCGAAAATCAAGAAATCACAACCACTCAAGACAAACGAGCAAACAAAACCAATCTATGTCCCCACAGCCTGGGGTAAAGTTGGTCCAGGCGCGTACTGCCGCCGAGCCGATCTTGGAAGACGACAAACTACCAACGACGAACCAGGGATGACCGACAGTCGACACCTCGCTCCAATCTGTGGTCTACAATACTGCTACACACATGGGTGCGAGATATCCTCCCTCGCCCGCAACTCCGGCTCGAAAACAGCATCGGAGCACTGCAAACTCGGAGTGGGAACTGCCAACCGAGACCGCCAACTCGGAACGAGAATCAGTGCGAGCATCGCCAGCTTTGGGTAGGGACTTGCATGATAAACCACCCTTTTCGAGCTGCGCCGTTTCGCTCCTCAGTGGCCGTTCGCTCCGTTGGACACGCCATTGGCGGTGGATACTCCGTTGGTGGCTCCGTTGGTGGCTCCGTTGGTCAGGCCGGCGCCGTTGGCCAGTTTGGAGGCGGGCAGCGCTCCGTTGGTGGCCGGGGAGTCGCAGTCGTCCTGGTAGCCGCGCGGGTTCTGGGTCTGCCACCGCCACATGTCACGGCCTGGGGGAGGGGGAGGGGGTGTCATGGAGGGTGCAGGGAGTCGGGTAACAGGTGGAACGAAGGAGCTGTGTCGGCGGGAGGGGTGGGCGGGGCCAATCACCTCAGCTGCTACCTGAGCTCGAACGTTGAACAAAGCGTCACGTGAAGTCGATAAATGATACAAAACAGTCACATCCTACTCAATACGGAGACATGAAGACCGAAAAGCCATCTAAATACCTACCTATTATGGTTGACCAGCGAGCATCATCGAATCGGTCATCGGCACTACGCTATCCATTGTCATGTCATAACCCAGCCGTGCTACTATGATATAACATTGAACAGTCACAAAAATGACGTGACGTGCAGTGCAAGACATGCGGTTGCTACAGTAATTGTTTCGCACGATGCGGCACGCAGAAAGATAAATGCATGAGCTATCTTGTCAAATTTTAAGTCCCTGTGCGCATGATAACCCAAGGACGCGCAGACGCGGCGGATCAACCAGAGGGTGGCACAACACTGACGATTCGTGACGCTACACATGCCCTGAATAGTCATGCTAGGCTGCTCGTGAGTCATTCAGCAACAACCTGACTGAAAGTGTGGATTTATCTGGTGTACAGATACGGAAACCCTTATCCTATTGTCACTGACAGACATTTCCTGCCATCAAAACTTGGGCCAATTATGTATTTAGAGAGCTGATGGCTAGAATCTGGACACTGGTTCACATTTGTCTGACATTGGCCGACCTTGGTCAGCACTCAACAGCTGCTTCATTGTCCGCTGCATCCGTCCCATTGGAGCGGTCATAAACATCGACATGTTCAAACACCGCTATTCAGCGCCACTAGTTGCCTCAGTGATCCTATCCAGCTTCCAATCTCAGCCCTAAAACTGAGATCCCGCCACCAAAGCCCACACATTTTAAAACTTACCAACAGCTTTCCGTAAGTTAGCTTCTGGCTTCACAAAGCTGTAAGATGTTACATGCCGCCCTTCTCCCGTTCTTCCCACCAGATACTCTTCGCCACAAAACCAAACATTCGTCTTTTCGTCTCCATCTTTCACCTCCCTGCCCCACCCCACCACTACTCACACATATCCTCCAGAGTGCGTTTGGCCGTCCAGCCGAGCTCCTCTCTGGCCAGAGTGGCGTTGGCAAACATACTGACAATGTCGCCGGCGCGGCGCGGCCGGATGGCGCACGGTACCGGCCGGCCGGTGACACGTTCAAACATGGCCGCCAGCTGTTTGACGGACACCCCCTCGCCCGTGCCAAGGTTGTACGTCTGTAACATGGTGTGGAGCGTTACGAAGGAGTGGAGGGAGAGGAGGGACCTGGGGGCCGGAAAGGCGTGACGTGCAGGTGTGGGGGGTGGAAGGTAGCAGCAGGTGAGGAGGTGGTGAAGTGAAAAGGTGACGGCTTGGTGAGGCGGTTTGGAGGGGAGGATTGGTAGAGCAAGGCTGCAAAAATAACTTGGTAAGACAGCGAAGAGCCCAAGCGAGGTTGGAAGTAGCCAGAAGCCAGAACCACATGCGGAGTAAGCGAGAGGCAGAGCTCGAGACCGTCATGCATTCACCACCGGACCAGTCCCAATCACGGGTTAGACGGAGGTAAACAGACGCCCACCGTTAGAGGCGGCCCTGCCCGCTGTGACCCCCCCCCCCTTACTCACACATGTCGTCGATGTCGTAGCGGGGCGTCCAGCTGAGCTCGCGCTGGCCGCGGGAGCCGTCACACACGAGCGTCGGCACGTCGCCATAGCGCCGCGCGGCCATCCGGTGGGGCACGCGCGTGCCCGTCACCCGCTCCCAGTGCGCGAGCAGCTCTAGGACGCTGAGCCCTCTGCCCAGGCCCAGGTTAAGAGGCTGCCGACAGAGGCATCAGGCGCGTGCCAGTGCCGCTCAGGCGGCGGCGCCGGCAGCCAGGGCCAGGGGAGGACCCTGGCTGCCGGGCCGCGGGCCGCAGCGGGGCGGGGCGACCACAACACCATCCGTATCGTACAAAGTTGGCTTACATGGCCAGCAGCCAAATTTTTCTAAGCAGCAATTCAGTTTGAGCGTTGATTTACATATGACAATCCGATATAACCATTCGAAATTCTGCTAAAAGTCAATCGATAAACTTCTATGCGAAGCAGATCAGCTAACGGACAATCTTGCGAGAAGATTTTGATAAAATTGAATTATAGTTCCAAACAAATATCCTTTAAAAGTATCCGACACATATAAAACAAACATAAAACAGATCAAGTTCTGTTCGTTTGAACAACGGTTCACGAATTATGATACATTGACATGCAGCAACCACCAAAAACCCGACCTCAGGGCGTTCCACAGAGCCCAACTAAAACCCCACACCATCACCCACATTGTGATACAAAGACAGCAGCGAAACTATCGCTGTACATGAGAACTAAAACCAACACCGGTTAACGGTTAGTACCAGATCCACCGAGCGCCTGTCTTTGGAGGCGTTTGGGTCATCAGAGTCTCAGACACACTATAACAGTACAACTAAGGACAACTACCTTCAGCGGAGCAGCGGAGAAAGAGAAGCATCGACAGCCATTCAGATAGAACATGGAAGTTGCCCGAATATTCGTAAAAGCGAGGGAAGATGTTTTGTTGTAGGAAAATGGAATATGACGGTAGGTGACTCATCACACCAAAGCATGTTCAAAACAACGTTTATAAACGCTATATACCATTACCGTTAAAAAAAAGGATCAAATTTACTCACGCAAATCAATACCACAGTACTTATGTTTTTTCATGATGCATTAAATTAAAATAAGCAAATCCAATCAATCCGTTTTGAATGCATCACTACAAAACGAGACAAAGAACTAAAAAAAGGCACTCAATGTGTCAGTCTAGTCACGAAAAAAGTCGAGACGAAATAATAAGTCAACCAATACAAGAAGTCAGAGAAAATAAGTCGTACGCAAAGTCTCAGTCACCAGTAGAAAAAAGACAGATCGAAAAATGAAGCAAGGGAAAGACGTAACTAAAAGAGTCAGTCAGTAAAAGCGAGGAGGGAATAAAACAAACTAAGACGTCATGTCTGAAGTCAGGCAAGTTCATTCCAGCTCTAGGCATACCGTCCGTCACCTACCATCATGCAAACGTCACAGAGTCGACACACTGTCACAGTTTTGGTCACGGGTCACCACTGGCACAGTTATTGGTCACGGTCACACAAAGTCGCTGTCACTCACAGGTCAGGTCACAAGTCACAGGTCACGAGTGACATCTAATGGAACGACACAGCCTAACGTCACGTCACATCCTAAGGTCACTGTCTCAGGTCACCGAGTCACGCGACTGTCGTGTCCTGTCGCCTCACCTTGTACCGGAAGTGCTCCTGGCTGAGACGGCTCAGCGCGGCCACGTGACCCGACGCCAGGTCCATGATGTGGATGTAGTCTCGGACACCTGACGTGATAGAGCGACAAGTGAGGGCTGTGAGAGGAGGCCGGTCCAAATGAGAGGACACGCGCAGTCTCCGACGCCTGAGCGAGAGGAGACTCGTCCAAAAGAGAAGCATCTCTTGGCCAAGAAGGCAAACAAATTTGGCATTGAAACTTCTCCGTCGAGATAAGTAGAGTTATCGGTTATCCCCTAGTGATAGGTCTGTTTGTAGCAATACCGTGATGACTGAATTGTTATCGTTGTCTTCATACAGAAGGCCTCGAGTTATTCCCTCGCACCTGTGCCATCCGGCGTGTTGTAGTCCCCTCCAAACACCTCCACGTGCGGCTTGTTTCCGAGCGCCACCTGGGCGATGTACGGCATCAGGTTGCTGAAGTTCTTGGTGGGGTCCTCGCCGATCCGGCCGGACGGGTGGGCGCCCACCGGGTTGAAGTACCGCAGAGAGATAATGTTCCACCTCTGCGGGGGAAACACAAGGGGTGAGTGTCAGATGAGCAGGGGAGGGGCAACGCAAGATTCTTCAAGATAGGGTAACGGGCCACTGGCTTGTGGGTAGTTGGAAATCGTGATGCACATGGCGTGCAGCCTGCAATCAAAATCATCATCGAAACAGTAATGAAAAAGTCCCAAAGCAGTTTCAAACAGAGTGTGGGGTGTGTTGGGTGACCTCGAAATCAGTGTTGGGCTACCTCAAAAACTCATGATACGCATTACGCAGTACGCAGCACGCAGTCGGCCCATATTTTACGAAACTATAGCAAAATATGGCACACTAGACGGACTCATGCGCGTCAGATGTAAATACGCGGAACTGAGATACAAGGCCACCACAATCTCAGAGACTGTGAGACCGTGACACGGACCCAACAGCTGCGGCGGAAGTCTGTCCCGTCCGGACCGACTACATAGATTGGGCCAGACAGAGCGGGACAATCGCTGAAATGGGCAGGAAGCTCACACTTCCGGTACAAAGCTGCGGCGCATCAAGGCACGGCGGATGTCCAAACAACCACCAAATGACTCGTAGAACTTCCCTACCACATCCAAAACCATGGCACTAACAACAAGGGGAACCAGACGAGACTTTTGCGTCAGTGTCTCAGTAAATCAGTATACCCTTCTAGTGAGTAGTGACCCCTACCATTAGTGTCCCATATTGTCCCCTTGTAAGCCATGTTCTTCTATCATTTAATGGCACTCCCAAACATCTCTCGTTGCACGTCCCTTCGTAGTCAACCAGTCATTTTCAACACCAATCACTCCCATCCTTTGTCCCAGTACCTCTCACCATCCCCCGCCCCCATTTTCCCCTCACCGGCTCGGCGTGTGTGAGGTCCTTGAGCATCTCCTCGATAAGGTACTTGGTGCGTCCGTACACGTTGGTCACGTTGCCGGTCGGGTGATCCTCGGTAATGGGGAGGTGCTCTGGGTCTCCGTACACACAGCACGACGAGGAGAACACCATCTGGTATACGTTGTGCTCCTTCATCACCTGTGGAGGGGGGGGGGGGAAGGAACCGCTGGAGTGAGGGAGTGGGCAGAGAGGTTGGCGGAACTGATACGAGACTCAATACTCTGAAGTATCCCTTCAGACATTTCAGGTTGGTCCGTTGGAAAAGAATCGTAAAAATGAACGACACTTTCATTCATCCATCGGAATAGGTGCTATTTTGATCCAAAAGCACTCAGCGAATATGTCTCATCAATGGTTGACATCTATCGATAAGAATCCACACGGAAGCGCCTTTAGTCACACCAGATATGTAGGTACGCATTACGTCGAAAGCGGTAAGTAAACGGCAAAAGAGCGGTCCCAGCTGTGAATGATTCTCACTTTTGGACCATCGCGCCACCACATACCGCGAGAATAGCACAGGTGTTAGAGCGAGGTCGTATGGGAACAACAGGCCTCAGAGTTCCGGGCTGGGCAGCATGGGAACTCGAACATAAGCTACGACAGGGAACGATGAAAAAAGGTCCAGTAAGAGAATTTGAGTCATTTCAAATCGAGCGAGCTTAGTAGATCTTGAAGCTGAAGTTTGGCTGAAGTGTTTGAAGTGCTTGGCTGAATTCAGAATGTCTTGCTTCCGTCATTGATAACTTACTTCGACCAGGTTGATGGTGCCGATGACGTTGTTCTTGTAGTACTTGAGCGGGAACTGCATGGACTCGCCGACCGCCTTGATGGCCGCGAAGTGGATCACGTAGTCGATGTGATGCTGTGGAGACGGGAAGGGAGGGGTAGGGGGTTAGCATACATGGAGCAAACTTGCAGCGCGACAAGGAACGTAACACAAAACTGTCACCTGGAAATTCGTCGACTGTTGGTAAGTAAGTAGGTACTAGGTATTTCATATCGTGAACACGGGGACGAGCGGGATAAGTTGAATATACAGAGTGAATCGCTGTCACCGTGCCTATATTGCCAAACTTGACATTGACACTGTGTGACCGCCGCTGGTATTTCGACACCGGAACAGAGTAAACACGCGCGTTGGGTGGTGACAGCCCCCCCCCCCCCCGATCGGTGGATGTCACCAAATGGGCGTCGGTCAAGGCTACGATACCCACGAGTGAGGCGAGTGATGTTGAATGCCTGTGTCTGACGGATAAAAATAAGCCCCAGAGGAACCTAATGCGATTAAATAACACTTGTCAGCATTGATTCGTACGAGACGAGCAGAAGCCGAGCCTTGAATGAGATCCTACCAAGCCGAGACTGCAGTCTACACGTGGAATGCGCATGAACATTGGACAGTCTGCCCATGTTTCCCTGATACGGCATGAAAGCATGTCACCAAGGCGCTAATCCGATGGCTTAACGCGTCCGATCAGTGCCAATCGCACGACATTTTGTTTGCGGAGCCGTCACCGCGGACACGCAAAGATGAACGGCACCTTGAGGTTCATACGGCCATCCAAAACTCAAAGTCCAGCTGCGAACCGAGCACCGAGCTACCGAGCTAGCTTGTTTTGCGTGCTGTCGCTTTTAACATTGGTAATTATCCTAATTTTTTTTCGCACAAGTAGGTACGCAGAAAACGGTCCCTCAGTCGGCTTTCGGTCGTTGCGTAAACTCGCCCGCAAGTTAGTTCAACAGCCGATGTTTTAATTGTCCCCGGGGGTCGAGCGAGCCTCACTAATAGACTATCGGAATTCGGCCAAATGTCGACATACGGCGGTCACCGGCGCCACTGGGGCATCGCAGTCAGATCTGTCGGTTGGCAGTCTGTGAGGCAATCGACCGAACGACGTTTCAGAAGGAAGAGGCAGTTGTGATTATTCTGAGATGACCGAGAATTCTGTTGAGGCACAAGGGGTCGACTATGTATAGAATTGCGTAGAGGCGACGAGAAGGCATTGCGCACCCGGGGAACAAAGTCAGGTCACTGAGCTCTCACCCTGCTCCCGGCTACGGTCATCCGTGCCGGTACCGACTGCACCAGCGGCGGAGGGTACCTAATCATTACAGCCCGCCCGGGGGGAAGCACCGCAGAAAAACACCGGCCACCGCGGTCCTGAATAAGGTGCAGCGGTGGCACTGACCGGCCTGGCGGCCCACCGGCGCCGGAGAGACGGGAATCCCGCACCTGCTCAGCCCTCAGCAGCGGTGAGGGACGAGCGGGGGGCGGCCGATCAGGTGACTATCACGTGACCGCTGAGTGGTCAGAGGGAGATAGTGCTACCTAGCCGTGCTACCCGTGCTAACTACATTTCTGCTGGTTAGCGCTGGTATTTCTCACCTCCTAACATGGAGATTGATCATGCTCAGAGGCCCTGAAGTTTACCCAGCAACGATGGTCGAGTTATCGTAAAGAAGCCGGTTTGGCCATTACCTCATGAATGAAACATGAGCTCCAAAACATTCAGACTTCAGAGTTGTTATTCACCCCACTGAATATGAACTGACTGAGCTTGCCGCGGGAACCAGAAACTGAGATGTCTGACTCTCAGCTTACCAAATATTTCACCGTGAAACATTCTAAATACCGTAAGAGGCCTAACTTTTCAAGGGCACCTAGGACCCAAATCGTCCCATGGCTGGCCTTGAAAACTATCGCATTAGCAGCTTTACTACAGGGCGCGTGTATACATCCAGATTACAGGTGTCTTCATCCCACAAACAAGGTGTAGCCGCGTTGATCCGTATTCGGGAGACCGTAAACGGTCACTCAGCGTCCTCATGTCAACCGACCCAGAATCCGCAAACAAGCATCACCTGAACTCGATACTTGAACCGTGCCTGGCCCAGTGTTCCGCTCTAGCACCTTACTTTTGGCAGCCCCAGTGTTTGGCTCCCAGCATCTTATCAGCGCCTGAACGCTTCCAGCCATCCGTCCGGATCCCAGCCCAGTGTCCCACTCCTAGCACCTGACCGGTCGCCGCGCGGCCCATGACGCGGCGCGACTCACTGAGGTCACGAACGGTACACGTTCAATGGGCCGGCGTGTGCCTGGCGGACGGTCCACGCCGGTCCACGCCGGGCCGGGCCGCCAGACGGCCAGACGGGTCCCCTGACACAGTTATGTCAGAAGGACGTAAAACCGTGCCGTCTCGATGCATACAGAATACGGAAGTCGGTTTCGAGTTATAATTCGAAGCATCAGCTATTCAGGCCCAGAGATGATTTCGTTCCAGACTCCCAGAATGAGGAGCAGGTTTTAGACGCAAGATGTGTGGGTAAGCGGGAGGGTCTTGATGTGAATATAGTGTCGTAACGAGTCAGAGCACTTCAGCTGCAATACGCAAAATGCAGCACATATGATACCAGCCGACTACAGTGTGGAGGCAGGTAACATATTGACGGTTCAAACAGCGAAATCAAATACGGGATACGGGAATGCGCGAATCACCAACGCCACATTCAACAACCCCGCTCGTCACGTGATATACCCCAATCGAACCCTGACCACGATTCCATCAGCAGCCCAGCAGTCGATGGGAGCTCCACTCGTCCCGCCGGACTAGCAGACTCCTGACACCTGCCCCCGGTATCTTTACGACCCTCGCCGCGTGTCGAAATCGCTATCACACTCCCCGCGAACCACCCCGCCCCGCCCCGGGGCATTTCGTCAGCGTCTAGGTCAGGCCCGGCCCGGTCTGGGTCAGGAGATGGTGGCTTCATCACCTGCCACTCCCCACCGCTCGGGATAAAATCTGGGGCAGCGGACTGGCCCGTCCGACAGGGAACACCAGAGCCCCGGCCCCTCTGCTAGGTCGGGCGAGGGGCCGGCCGGCCGGTCGGTCTGCTGCGCTCTAAACAAAGCTATTGTGTGGGCCCGATGTGCAAATGGAACACAACACCCCAACCCAGCACAGTGACCCGACCAGGGCAGGCGCCAGGCAGGCATGAGGCCAAAACTACGCACGCAAAAACCATTGGAACAAAGGGCGAGCTACGATCGTACCATGAGCCCAGGGTCACGGGGAGCGCGAGTGTTTTACAATCGGGGCGACCTTAGCGAGTCACGCTGGGGTCAGATTATATCATCACCGTTTACAGGCCGCAATAAACAAGGCCTCATTCACAAAATGCCGCCTCAAGTAAAAAGACACTGAATTCACATGGCTCAAAGCATGAGTCTCCGAACAACCAACGCATGGCAACGTAAGATGGAAATACTTTCTACACAATACACTAGCTTCAGTGTCATGGTTACCTTTTGGCTATGCCAAATACACTGAAAACAATTTAACCCAAGGCTGGCGAGTAAACCGGTGTTTTACGGGTACCCCTATCCGCAACCATTTTTAACCACCCTCCCAGGAGTAGTGCTAGGTCCCATTGCGGTGTAGTCGTACTTGCTCTGAGCGGATATAACCGCTGTCAGCGAACAAGTCCGCTGAGAGCAGGGACGACTACACTGCCATGGGACCTTACTGTACTCCTGGAAGGGTGGTTAAAAATGGTTGCGGATAGGGGTACCTGCAAAACACCGGTTTACTCGCGGGCCTTGGGTTAAATTGTTTTCAGTGTAGGCATGCCAGCTTGCGATCTTGAACTATATCTGTTGCAATGGATGCTGTGCTCACCTGCACCGTTACAACAAATTGCAGCCCGCTATAGCAATGCCAGTTGATGAAGACGAACATACGCCACTTTCACATACCTTGCTGAAGATCTCGTCGACCCTGTTGATGTCGAGGAGGTCGCACTGGTAGAAGGTCAGCTTCTTGCCCGTGATCTCCTCCACGCGCTTGAGGGAGGGCGCCTCTCCCGAGTCGGTGTGCCTGGGGGAGGGGGGGGGGGGGTCAGACAGGTGGCTACAGTCCCGGTGACGTCATCGGTAGGTGTTCTCAGAGACAGCCTGGATGACGTCATGGCAGAGTCCACGCGATAGCGCGACCCTCCCGGACCGATGAGGATTCCTTGAAGAACGGCGGATGGAAACGGGCAGCAGCAGTCTGGCTTCTTTTTCCATGACACGAGTCGAAAAATAGCGATGCAATACATTCAGACATAAATTCAATTCAAATACCGTTTGCTTTAAAGTTGCAAGCCCAGTTATCCAGTGATCGTGTTCAAATCCACTCCACCTCGAGATAGTAAAAATTATCCAGCGTTATAATCAGTGATCGTGTTCCAGCCCACCTGGAGTTGGCGGAAGATCCTGCATAGGATTAGCCCGTGAACGTATCCTAACTTACCTGGAGTTGGCAAAGTTGTCGATGGCGATGACGTCATATCCGGCGTTGAGCAGCTCGACGCAGCAGTGGGAGCCGATGTAGCCCGCGCCACCGGTCACAAACACGCACTTCTTGTCCGACATCGCGGCTGATGGGATGATGTGAACTGTTGACCTGGTGATGACGAACGGAAATTGGGTTAGTCGGGATGCATAATAAAATTCACAAACATATACGAATAAAGACATGGGTTGTATGAAAAAGAGACGCTGACGGCTTCATCGAAAGCCTGAGCTTTCCTAGAGCTAAGTTATAAGTTATTTGGTATCACACTTTCCGACGTATGAGTTAACTTTTCTTTGTATAGGAAGTAAAAGCGCATTTTTTCCACAAAATAAGCCTCTTTTGCTCATATTGCACCCTCAACAGCAAGCGGAACTCCTTCGAACTCAGTCTGGGTCACACTGCCGTTTCAACGTGGTATGCAAATGCTGAAATTAGCATTCATGCAATGCAACACAACATGTTGATTGTTGGTCTTCCAACCAAAGCAGCACGACAATCAGGTACTGTGAGGATGTATCGTACCTAGCACGTCCTGTATTCGTGCACGGAGCTGCTTTTTTAATGTGACAAACCCGTTCACAGTTCAGTCAGTCTGGCACCAAATTAACAATGTACAAATTAACGATTTAACAAATTAACAAAGCTTGACGATAAAGGGAAACATGTCAGAGCAGTAAATATGAAAACGGGAAAAGATCGTATGATTATTTTGGTTACTTACAATCATTATCCAACTAAGTTCATTCACGTCCATTGTCTCCCTCCCCCTTTAAACGTTCATCAAGTCGTGAGATCTCCCCTGTCCCCAGTTGTTTTTCCCCTCCCGATCACAGACACTCCGGTTATTCACGGTCGGTTCCCATAAACGACCTACCCGAGGCATCTCTGTGGAACAAAGATCGTGCCGGGTCGTCCATCTGAGGGGGAGGGGAGGGGACCCGTCCGTGACCGGCCGTGAACCCGCCCGGTCACCTACCGGAGTGTTTGGACTCTGCTAACCACTGAACAGGCACCGGTCAGACCCGGCCAATCAGCGCTGGCGCCGCGCTAAAAGCCGAGGAATGCGAGCGTCTCCGGCGTGCCCTGAGGCAGAACGGCGCCGGCGAGAGAGGAGGGCCATGGCAAGGTCATTGTGGCGATTTAAATGGTCAAGGGTGGATATCCAGTGTCCACGGGATGTGGGGAAGGTTTGGGATTTGGGGAAGGTTAAGTCAGTTTCGTCAACTTGTGACGAAACAAGTTCATCAAAATGGTCCATTAATTGGGGAAAACAAATGGCTTGGGTCGTCTCGGGCCCTCCAGTGAACACAACCGAATGAGGCCGAGAATTTGACCGCTATTATGCTAAGAACTAGAAAGATCTGCGCAGTAGACTTCACAAATGTCACAACAGTGACCACTATCCAGCCTTTTTCAACACCGTCACATATAAAGGCACTCCATTCCGGCAGTTGATTACACTCTGGAGAATCCACATTTCAATCGTTCCTGGTCAAATGTCGGGGACCAGCCATACCAGGCTCCTCAGTCCATACGGCCTGCGGCGCGGCGGGCCTTCCAATGACCCCAACCGTGAGACCGCACCTGAGCCGTGCGAAACGAGACCGGTTCTGTGCCTCTACCGATCCGAATACCGCTGATCAGACACCACAGGCCAGCTTCCCACCGCCAGCCTCCCGCGGATCCACTCCCGGCCGCCACGGGAGGGGTCACCGCGGCCGGCGCCGGCCAAGTTCATTGCCACGAGGAGCCGCCGACTTCCGGGCGGTGCCGCCGCGCCAGTGCCGGTGCACGTGCAGGCTCTGAAGGTCACCGGCGGACGGGTTTCGTCACAGGTAGACCGGCCTGTCTCGGCGGCGGGACTGCCGGCTCTGAGCGTGTGACTGACTCGGGTGGGTCTGAGTTCCGAGCGAGGTGAGGCATTGATTCGGATGGACTCGCGGACGCTTGTGTCTGGAAGGGTTAGAGGAAGGTGGGGTCAGACGAAAGGCAACGAGCTCTAAGAATGCAGAGCAGGTAGGGCGAGGGATGGAAGATGAATGTGGTCCTGAATAGACAAACGCTTGACACACAGAATAGCATGACGAAGAATAGCATGGGATAATCGGAGAGGCAGCACACAAGGCATCTGAGATGTGATACTCGTTACGCTGCAAAATAGCAGAAAGAGGCTTTTGGGTTAGACTCACGAAGTGTCACTGGGAACGTGCTAATACGATATAAATCAGACTGAATGCATGCCATAGACTGCGGATAGCCAAATCACACCATCAAGCGACTGTATAATGCTTATCGAGATCGTATTATGATTATGGGCGGGACAGAGGAACCGCGCCTTCCATGGCTTGCATGAATACGGTTTAAAAGAACCGTTTAGCTGTCCTTGGCTTTGGTGGCCAGTCCAGAGGAGGATTAGAGTTACTTCGGCAGCCAGTTGCCGTGAGCGCCGTGGTCCTCCTTTGATTCTGGGTCCGTTCTGAGGTTCTGTCGACTCATTCGTCGCAGCCGACAGACAAGTGTGCCGTGTGTCGCTTCAACCTCACAGATCATCGACGGAAAGACCGGGATGACAGCGCCGTCTCGCTGACATTACAGACTAGTCTGACAGCCAGCTGTTGACGGTGAAACAGACTGGTGTAGCTCTGGCCTCTAAATCACTTCGTCACACAATGTCACGCTTCTGTCTGTCCTGCCGTCGGGAGACAGTGAACAACCCAGACAGCAGACAGTGGAGACACGACGCCCTGGAGTAGCACACAACATAGGCAGTGCCGGTGTGTACCAGAACAGACAACGGTGAGCGCAACAGATAGACTGCAGCCAATATGCCAGACAACGCCTCAGGGCAGCAGACAGGATGACGTCGTATTGTACCGAGCCAACCATCTCGGCGGCGGCTGTGGCGACCGGGGAAGCTTTGACAGCGTCATACCCAGCGGAGTGAAGCCGCAGTGGCAGTGGAGGCGTGAGGGTCAACAAACAAGCCGCTGGCCAGTGTGAAACAACAAACAAACCGGAGCGCTACGGATGACTGCCGAGCAGCTACCATGCAGAGATACGGTCGCCTGGGACCCGGCGCTGGACATGGTCCCTTGAAATCGAGTTGGGAAAACGGGACGGGAAAGTGATTAAGTGCTTTGCATTTAGCCGAAAGCTTATGTGGTATCGTGAGCCTTTTCATGGCCGACAAATAACACGAACGACTCGAGCTGAGCACATATATGTCGACTTCAAGGCGATCTTTTCAGGAAAGTCGCCCGAAAAGGGCTCAACGCTGGTCATGAAGAGTACAGCTCGTCATACTTCTAATAAAATTATCGCTGCAATTAGGAAAGCCGGATGTACGGATGGACGAACATGCAAAGCGACCATGCAACGGGGAAGGAACAGCTATGACTTATGGGTGAATGCTGAAAGACAAGCTGTCCCACGCACAGAGTCCTGTCCCGACTTTCTAAAGCGGGAAGTAGTGTCCCGCCCGTGACCCAGTCTGGTGGCCATCCGAACGCAATCGAGTCCACGGTCCCGTTACTTCAGCTGACACGCACAATGCGGTCAGCCGTCTTACCCTCATTACCGACACAAACTTTACAACCTGATCACAGTATCAGGTCCCAATCGACACCTCCAGTCAGAACTCTCAAAATACGACACCTCCAGTGGCCAAACCGTCCTGGGTAAGTTATAGCACGAGGACAGCTCCAACCATCGCCCCGCCTCTCAGACTCACCTGACCGCGCGCCGTACCAAGCCAGACGACAGACAGACACCGACTGGCCACCGACTGGGTTCGGCGGCGCCGGCTCACGGCGCAGACGTCAGCTACCCTCCCGCAGCGCTCCGCGGGCCGTAGGGGCGATCACACCGCCCGCCGACACAGCAATCTCACCTCTAGCGGCTGACACGGTGGCAGGCGGTAGCGTCAGACGGCACGCCGTGCGGCCGGCCCACGGCGTGTTGCCATGAGTCCGGGCTCCGGGTACGGACGTACGCCCATGGATCGCCCATGGATGCGTCGTTCTGGTACGAGTTCGGTGGCGAATGGCCTTGCCAAGGCCGGACGGGGCGAGGGTGGTCGGCAGGAGCAGAGTTCTGCTGATCGCGGTTCCAGGAAGCTGGAATGACAGAGAGGGAAGGCAAGGTTACTTCATCACATGGGATGCATCTTCAGCCTTATCAGATCGCTTTATGTTGCAGATTATGATTATTATGTTGCAGGTAAGACTAGGAACGTGTCATAGTGGGAACTAGGATTTGGGAAGTTTCCACAGTATAACTAAAACATGATGGAGCAGGACTGAGAAGTTCGGAGGGATGGGTAATTGGGTAGGACCATGAGCAAACAAGAGCTCTCTTCCTAGAACACACAACCAAACACAAATTGGATCACAGGTCGGGCCATTCACAGGTCATAAGTCGGACCAATTAAAGGACAGCGACCCAGATCCCTCAGAGGACACGATTCCCTCAATCTTCTCCGAGAGTGGACATTGTCATGTCCGACAGAGGTGGGGCAAATGTCCCGGATAGAGCTGCGCCCTGCGGACACATTCTGGTTCGGTAGCAGCGGACACGGTCCTACACCAGCCGGCAAAGTCCCGTCCTACCACATAAGTTCGGAGTGGCGAGAATCGTAGCGCAGAGCTCCTATTTTAACCTACCCGCTTACGGCAAGCAGCACATCAACATATGTTCGGTGGCTCGCCATCGGCCCTCGCCTGGACAATGCAGAGGCGGTACCAGCAGCGCCATCTCAGTTCAATTTAGCCCTAACAGAGTCACCTGCAGCCAGCAGGTGCGAGACTGCCCTCTCAGCTCGGAACACTCCGGCCGGGACAATATGTAAAGCCCGGCTATCTAACTATAATTCACGGTTTATCCTCTGTCTTTTCCAGTCTCAGATTTCCACCTATTTGAGCGTTGTTTCGGGCTGCTGGTCGCCTCAGCCAGGTCAACGAGAGGGCGGTTCCAATGAAGGCACACCTGACCCAGCCTTCCAAGGCGACTTATGCGTGTAGCGCACCTGGGGCAATGGGCATGATTTGTCCCATGGAACGCAGTCTCAGCCGACTCACCAATCTGTCATCCCACGGATAGTCGTCCTAATATCTGTCGTCCCACGGATAATCCCTACTGTGTCTCGATCCTCCCATCGTCCCATGGTCCTACCGAAAGGATTTTATACCTACCGAAACAAAAACACTACATCTAGAAAAGACCAAAATACCGCAATGAACGGAGGATTCCCAAAGAAGATGCATGAGCATTGAGCATAACGCTATACCGATTTACTTTCATTGGGCGGATACGGGACATGGGCAGCAAAATCCCAATTCCCAGTCCAGCCCGGCCCAGGCCCATGGGTTCACGGCCCGGCCCAGCCCGAACCCATTCATCGCAAAAGTGTCAAAGCCCAGCCCGGCCCAGCCCTTCAAAGATTAATGGATTAAAAATGATGGACACCACATAGGCATTATACTCATTACTCACCCAAATTCCGTAGCAAAGAAAAAATCTTTTGAGAGCAGCATGCACAATGCACTGACCACATTGCACATAGGTCAATATGCTTTATAAACTCGTTTTGTTTTTTTTTCAGCCTGGAGTGGTAGGGATGTGTGCACCGTATCTGATGGGTCACCATGTCTAATTCTTGTTTCCCTTCCAGATTCATTTATGCGAGGGCATTCGTTGCACTGAATAAACGTCACCTACGAATGCCTCTTTGATCATGCCCTCGCATAAATGAATCTTTTTTCGACCGAGTCATCGCCACCTCCCCGTAGGAGCCAGCGAGCCCGACGCCCGCCTCGATACCTGGAGGCCTATCAGTGTGATCATTGAGTTATTTTTTTTTTCGCTTGTTCTCTCAAACTGGGGGGATGTAGCATGTAGGGATGTGTGCACCGTGTCTGATGGGTCACCATGTCTAATTCTTGTTTCCCTTCCAGATTCATTTATGCGCGAGGGCATTCGTTGCACTGAATAAACGAACGTCACCTACGAATGCCTCTTTGATCACAGCCTTGCACAGTAATAAGCTAGTAATGGTTTTTACTTCTTGTCTCAGTCGCGAACCTCTGAGTCCACTTAACAGTTCTTGGCCCAGCCCATCCACAGCCCATCGATCCTTCATATTTGATGGGTCGGCCCAGCCCATGGCCCATTGGGCTGGCCCGGCCCATGGCGAACACTGCTTCAAGCGCCGGTAAGGTTCCAAAAGGACGTAAAATATGAAAAAGTACCTTCATTGATTTTTGGGCAGGCAAAAGGTGATAATCCTCTTGTCATACCTCATGAAAGGTCACGGAAGGTCATGAAACTAGGCACTAGGCAGTTTTTCCACCATTATTCCATAGACGTGCTGAGGTGATGAAAATACATTGGAGGCGTGCTTGACTCAACTGGTGCATATTGACTCATATTGGCATGACCTGTAGGGACTGGTCAGGTCACCATGCTACCAGCTTAGGTCAAATCGGTGGGTCAGCAAACCGACCTTACCTGACCGGACCGATCCCATCCTTTGGTGCATTGGTCCGAAATGTTCGTCTTGTTTGCTTGATTGATCCATCGGTAACTTATTGCAGGATTTCTTGCCATATATGATCCCTGAATGTGTATGCAATATGCATTTAAATTTACCGTTTACGTGCAAGAAAAAAAAATGCAATGCTTTCAATTGCTATGCTTCAATTCAATTCAATTCAATTTCAACCGTCATAGTTAAACCAAAATATGTGGAACCGAATGGAATTACGTAACACCGAAACCCTCTGTTACGTAACGCGACTTCAAAATCAGCTGCGGGTGAGCCCCGCGGGCGTCGTTTGCTTTTAGGGGAGGAGGAGGGGGGATGGGGAACGCCACCGGCTGCGTGGGAATCACCTCATCCCCCCTACCGTAGGGTCATAGTGGGGGGGGAGGGCGCATTCCACTGATTCTTGGCTCAGGTAGAAACGCCCATTTCCTGCGCGTCAGCTGATTTCCAGCCAATGAACTGCCAGCAAGGTCGCAGAACAGCCAATGACCTTTGAGATTTGGTTGTAAGGCGGGGATACGCTGGCAGTAGAGTCTGGTAGACTCTCACAGCTGTAGCGCGCCTTTTTTGACGTAATCGGCGCCACTGCTGCCTAACTTTGGCGCCGGATTTCATTCTTCTTTCACCGCTTGTTGCGATTGGGTCGGCTTGTTCAAATTTACAAAGACATCTTTACATATAAATTTATTATAATGGCTCCCACTATCAGAGAGAAGCTGGGTGAATTGAGTCTTTCATCTGTTGAAGCCAAAGAAAATCAGGTAAGTGCGTGGATTGAAGAGGGGCTGGGGGATATTGGATTGCCGGTTGAAGCACTGAAGCGGTTTTTGTTTCTATTTTCTTGTCAATTCAGCTGTACTTCTGGATTGGGTAAAAGTTGGAAGCATCATATAAGGTGCTTCACATTGTTTGCTTTTTGTTATGTTAGTACCTAACCCATTACCTTATGATTAAACTAGTCTGATGTGTTCCACCAAAAAACTACCTACCTTCTCAATGGAATGCTAACTGGAGGTTTATATTGCTCTGTCGATCTTTCACTTATGTATTTGCTTGTGATTATATATCACAATATATGTGATTGTATAAAAGCCTTGTTTTGTGAACAAAACCTTCTTTTTGTGACCCATTCATGTACTTTTCTTTATTTGTGCTATTATGTTGCACACAGCTTGAAGTCTGTTTGGGATGCGGAGCCTAATGGTGCTTAAGGTCCACAATGAAGCTATTATCCTGTCATAGCTTAGTTGATTGTATTGTCATTTTACTAATTTGCTTCATATTTCCACATTTTGATTTAAAATGCTATGAGATCTTCATGTTTTCAACTGTCATTTTAGCTCTGTGATCAGTTTTTGCAAGTAATTAGGGTTCAAATTCAGTATCAGTAGGTATGTACAAAAGAAGGTATCCTCCACTTAGATTTTAGTCATCTTATCTCAATCTCTAACCAAGTGTTTCTGGTTGTTTTAGGCATAGATATACAGACTAGATAGGGCAGCTCTTTAGCGACGGCATGCAGAGGGCGCCGCCATGTTGGGGCAGCCCTCGGCGGGGCAGCTCTGTGTAAGTGAACGGGAAAATGGGAAAGTTTACGGCACATTTTTTGGTATTTTTGGAGTGAATAGTGTTTGTCTCTGGAGTTCAGCTCATAGATTGAAGCTTGGAGAATGTCAAATGGAGGTTGAATTGTGCTCAACTAGTTTTGATTTAGATATATGAAGATAGAAAGGAGGGAGTGTTACCCGGATGGCGCCATTGTCTGACAGGTATGCTGCTTTGCATTTGAGGGTATTTAAGGGGTTGATAGTACATTTTGTTGGAAAAACATTATGTGGAAGTGCAGTAGGATCTCATACCTTTATTTTCTTTCTTATTTACTATATAAACAACAAAAGATCAAGGCATTGAAAAGTGTAGTTTGTGATGCAAAATGCTGGTGCTAAAATGAGTTTTATTGTAGGCCTATGGTAGGTTAAATTATAGGACTATGTCAAATATATCCTCATTTTATATTAACAAACACTTAAGCATTTGGAAAGTTACTGTGCGCCAGACTGCAAAGCGCGTCAACACAGTCAGCAAGCCGCACAAGCTGGGGCGACATGTCTGCTTCAGTCCTCTGAAAATCTGCAACAGATATCAGCTGCACTAACTAGCAAGACCTACATTTTTACCACAAGCTTATATATCTCTGCTGTTGATAGGAAATGCTGCAATATAAGACTTGAAATTTAAGTCACATACTGACTTGCAGTCAGTGACTGCGTTATGTCTCTGAAGACTGACTATCTGTTCACCATTTTCTTGGAGTAGATATGATATGCTAGTGCAGCAGATCTGCATTGCATGATGTTATGGCCAGCAATTCTCAACACAAAAATGTTTACCTTTCTGCTGCAAATCTAAGCCACCCTGTGCAGCTGATGAGCACCTCTGCACTGGCAATATGTTATCGGCATTGCCGTCTGGGCTGTGGTTGGCGCCTTAAAAACAATGGTCTACATGTGAAATTCCAAAATTGTGAACCATTTTATAGCCTTAGGTACAGATATTGCAATATTTCTCTTGCCATCTAAATGGTTTGAAATACCTAAGTCTTCATTGACCTGGGTTTTATGAGCAAAGTTGGTAAATGCATATTTCAAACTGAGTACAGCGGTGAGCGAGTAGGAAAATCCTTTCCTGATGCGTAGTTACTTGGTAATGTAGCTCAGGTAATTGACTCAAGAAAATGATCAATTATTGTATCTATCTTTCAGGTTCAGTTATATGTGCAACTCACAAGTGCTCAAAAAGGCTGCAAGATACCTAGCTAGCAACTGCTCCAACCAGTTTGAAGGAAGAAGGGTTGTGTTTCTCCACAGGTAAATAGAAGATTTATTTTTCAGTTAAGTCTGAGAGGATGTTTTAGAAATGGATATAAATTGCAGTTAGTATTGTTCTTATGTGTTTTGTGAGATAGTCTCTGTTCATGTTTTAATGTGGATACATCACAATCCATAACAACAGTTGGCCATAAGGACAATTGATTAAACAATGGTCTGTTAAGAGCTCAGTAGCATCAAGATGCAGTGAATATAAATGTATAGTTACAAAGGGTATTTCATTTGAACTAACCTCCACCCAGCCCCTTGTTACCAGTTATTCAACACATTAACAGATGCCTGTCATTTTTCACTTTCTAGGTTTCCTCAAGACCCAGATGTGTACAGCGAAAGGACTGGCGCATTCAGGTGAAGATGGACTGATGGCAACATGTGTCGGAAGGGGGCAAGCTTGGTCATGCGGCACACTTCATGATGAGGGCTCCTTTGATAGCACAGACCAGTTTGGCTGTGCTATGGTGCAGTCCCATCAGGTCTTTCTTCCCTGCTCACCTGCAGGTGAGTGGCATGTAGTTGTGCAAGGTGAGCAGAGTCCACTGCTGTGTCATTGCTAACATGTGAAAGCAGCCTGTGATCTGTTTATACCGTTACAACATACCATACCAACTTAGAGCACAATCATTCCAGATGTTTGTGAGAAATAGATACGTGCTCTGCACATGTACGATTGTACACATACAATAGTATGCCTCAAGTGATAGCTTAAACTTATAAGCCAGAGCCACTCATCAGATTGGTCTCCAACCAGTGTCCCAATTTTGTATGCAATGCATCCTGCCATTCTGGAGTCATAAAAATACCCAGCACGCGCTTGCACCCAAACCACATTTCTCATTGCATTGCCAAGGGAAGTGGGTGCCCAACAACACACAAAGTTTCATCAAAATGTGTCCAGGCATTAAATAGGAGTTATTGCAAACAGAACAGATTTGGCACCGATGATTTAGTAAGTGCCTGGTGGAACGTGCCGAGTTGACTCCCCAAATGCTTCAACAATGCGTAATTTCAAGGAAGAATGGATAAGCTACACAACATGATAACTGTTTGCATGTATGGCTGCAAAGATATGGGCCTCTCTAGAATGCTTGATACCAAGTTTGACAGTTCATACTCATTTAACCCGATACTTTTTGAAGTTATATCAATATTTTTCGATAATTAATCTCATTTCTTTCTCGCTCATATTTGTATTCCATGGACCATGATTGATCGCCTCATGTGTGAATGTGTGTGAACATGGCACTGTGTGCATGTCAGTGTCGAGTCCGCTCATCGCCCTATCCCTACATATAGGAGAACTAAGAAGTAGGCATGATTGGTTGTTTTTATTTTCCTCAGGACCATTTCAATAGCTGCCAGAGCAGCGGGGGCTGAAGCAAAGGCTAGAGAAAGCTGCGACTAGGACGTTGGCCTGTTCCAAGCAGTCTCGAAACGCACACAAGAACGGGAAAATGTCGATCCGGACAGCACGCCCCAGGGAGCGTCACTCGTCAGAGGCGGTCTCGACGGGCAGGCCGGGCGGTGCCCAGGGAGTAGCGTCACCCGTCTGTGGCTGCCCCGATGGGCAGGCCGGGCGGCACTCCGGCAGCAGCTGCATCCGTCTGTAGCGGCCCCGACAGCAGGCCGGGCGGCACCTTGGGAGCAGTGGCACACGTTTATGTGTGGGGTGGCCCCGACGGCAGACCGGGCAACAGAGGCAGTCTACAGGGAATAGCGGCACCCATCTATGGTGGCCCCGACGGCGGGTCGGACACCGAGGCGGCTCCCAGGGAGCAGCGGCACCCGTCTGTGGCGGCATCGACGGCAGGACGGGCGGTGCTGATGTAGTAGCGTCTACTTTGCTGATAAACGTTAGCGATATAGGCATTATCCTAGTCACCATGCTCAAGCGCGTCGATGATATGCTTGTGCTAGGATAAGTTCAACCTAGAATTCTGACCTTACGTCACGTTGATCTAAGAGGGCCGTATAACTCATTTCGATTTTGACGGTCTTCAGTCCGTTGGTGACTGTCCCGACTCGCCAGCTCAATTTAATCGAATGATTTACCTTAAACTCCGACTCTGGCTTTGTGACGTAATCTATGTCGCTAAAGTAAACGGTGCAAAAGTTAAAAATTGGTTTACAAGATGTGTATTATCTCATGGTTTCGTGCGTTTGCATAATCTTCAATCATTTTCGGCACCAAAATAGCAGTTACCACCTTTCCCCATTGACTTGTGATGGCGATGTCACGTGACTGACCTGACCTCAGGTGACCATCAGGAAAAATATTGATATACAAGCTATAAGGCCTCTGGAGGGTACAAGGTTCTGTTAGTTTGATCTCCCTGTGAAAGCTCCTCTGTCACTGAAGGCATTGCGAAGTTGCGGCATGTCATGACCGCGCGGTGGCTCTATTATGACGTCATAGGTCAGTGACCGGGCATGAC
The DNA here is from genome assembly GCF_019059575.1 of Amphibalanus amphitrite. NCBI lineage: Eukaryota > Metazoa > Arthropoda > Thecostraca > Balanomorpha > Balanidae > Amphibalanus > Amphibalanus amphitrite. The sequence continues at coordinate 711,417 of NW_024881555.1, forward strand.
CTGAAAGGGTGATTAGTGTCATAAGATCCGGATTTAATGAAAGGTCAGTTGTACCAACTTTCAGCTCTCTGAGGCCAGCGTGTACCGAACAAGCACGAGTAAACCGTCTGGGAACAAGGGGTGACTAATCCCTCGCTGCAGTACGGTACGATGATAAAAAATTGATTTCAAATACATTTGGTGATGCTATAGGCTCTAACTAATCATTTCATAACCATACTGGCCATCTGCAGCCTCCCAATAACTCAAAAATCGGTTTGGAAAACGGGCTCGAAACCGCTCCACCCCCATTCACTTTACGTGTTGTAGCAAATGCGAGTCTATGTAGACGGCTGCCCCAACATGGCTGCCTGACCTACATGTTCGCTAGTATGGGGAGCCAATGGGCGTGTCCTATCTAGTCTGTATATCTATGGTTTTAGGCATTGAAAGTAGTAAGCAGCCCCACAAAGAAGGTAAGAATCATGCATCACATAGTTTTGAAAGTATTGATATCATTGGCATTGGAAACTATGCAGTTTTACATTTTAGTTTATTTTAGCCCTCATCTGTTGAGAATAACCCTCAAGTGCTTTTTTCATTTCTGTTATGGCATTTAGTGTGAAAATTAGTGTTTGGCTTGCTAACAAATGTAAGTGCAATTATTAATACCTACAATTTTGTGCAATGCTTTGTTTTACTTTTGTTTTTGCTACTTTAAGTCACTTTCGATTATTTAGTGTGCTGCCCTTGTTTCTCATACTTGACAGAGGTTTTTTATTTTTTATCAGTAAGTAGGTAGCTAGTTTGTGGCTTGAAACTTCCCTTTCTCTATTAGAGCAATAGGCTGTATTTTTCATTCAATGCTGCCTGTTCTTTTATTGCAGGCCTTGCAATCTGGAAATGCCAAAGTACTCAAGGTAAGGAAATCTGCAATGTGCAGATATTCTGTCAAAGTGTCATAGCTTTCTTTTTACCTCCAAATGACAACTGCTTCTAATATGGTTGAGCAACATAATTGGGTAATGAGCATGCATCTCATGGGCAATGTTGGAAAAATAACCCTCGATCTTCAAGTGGTAAACAAATGTGTATAAATCATTGGTATTATCAGCTCTGACTGTTGTTGCCTGATAAGCCCCTGCCATTCTTTTGGACTAATCTTGCATCCTGTCACTGTTGCAGAGTCCAAAGAAGGCGGCGCCCAAGCCGGCCCAGGCAACCGGTGTGGAAGATGAACCCCTGCTCCGGGAGAACCCGAATCGGTTCGTCATTCTCCCGATCAAGTACAACGACATTTGGAAGATGTACAAGAAGGCCGAGGCTTCGTTCTGGACCGCTGAAGAGGTAAAAACGAGCGCAAATATCTCTAGAGCTGATATTACCAAAACAAAGCTGTAAGAAGATTGTATGTCTTTGTAGTTATCGCCATGAGTTTCCGGCAGAATTTCCCGTCCTTTCCGGCTCCGGGCGGATGCTACCGACTCCTGCGGTTCAAGGTTTGAGCTCTCATACCCCCAAAGTTGATCAAATCATAGGAAATGTTAACGAGGCCGAATAATTCGGTCGTCGTTTTTCAGATGCCGACAATCGATTTGTGCCGCATGGGGATCGATGCATAAAAGGAAGGCTTAGAGAACGTGTATTGGGTGAGAAAAGAGCGAAAACTGGATACCAAAGAATTAAACGCAACTGTGTCAACATTAATATGAAGTTTTAATAGCTTATTTCTAAGCATTGTTCTTCAGACGTCTTTTCGTTATTTGCTGTGCGCCATACGGAATCAGTCAGCGTCGGAGGCAGTCCACCACATGAAATCGCCGCTGGTGTCTGACGGTGCTGACTCTCTCACCAGGTGGACTTGTCGAAGGACCTGGACGACTGGCAGGGTCTCAAGGACGAGGAGCGCTACTTCATCTCCCACGTGCTGGCCTTTTTCGCCGCCTCTGACGGTATTGTGAACGAGAACCTGGTGGAGCGGTTCAGCACCGAGGTGCAGGTGCCCGAGGCGCGCTTCTTCTACGGCTTTCAGATCGCTATGGAGAATGTGCACTCAGAGATGTACAGCTTGCTGATCGACACATACGTCAAGGACCCGCAGGAGAGGTGTGTGCGGGGATGTCCATGTAGTTTCTTGGATTTGTGTGAAGTGGTTTGGTAATTGTGATTCACGAGATAAATAATCGTTTCGAATCAACTAGTCTGTCACTTGAGTGACGATTTACGATAATTTGTCTGTGGAATGTGCGTTGTTTAGGGTATTCGTTAGTCGGTCCTTTCTCGTCCCCGTTTTCCCTTCTTGGCTCCTTCCTGGGCCGTAAATGCTAACCGATTTCATCCCTTCAGGCATCACCTGTTCAACGCCATCGAGACTCTGCCCTGTGTCAAGAAGAAGGCCGACTGGGCGCTCAACTGGATCTCGCACAAGACGGCCACCTTCGGCGAGCGCGTCATCGCCTTCGCCTCGGTGGAGGGCATCTTCTTCTCTGGCAGTTTCGCGGCCATCTTCTGGCTGAAGAAGCGCGGCCTGATGCCGGGCCTGACCTTCAGCAACGAGCTCATCTCGCGGGACGAGGTGCGACGGCTGGCAGGGAGGGAGGGGCTGCCATTCCCAGCAAAGGGGTCCTGACATATAGCCCAGTGTTCCTTTCAATGATCTATGCCGAGCACGTCTAAATTCTACATATACCTTGGTGATGACGCTATTATCTTTTTTCTACCAGTTAATATCGAAATTTCAGCATTGTTAGGTTTGATTCACTCAATTTCACAACTTTTCCTCACGCATACGACCTGACTAGTACTAATGTCTGTTTCTAACAGTTATCCTCCATTTGCCGATCTCCGTATTGTTACACGTTACAACCCCTGGCAGCCATCTCACCACACACCTCCCTCCCCCAGGGCCTGCACTGCGACTTCGCCTGTCTGATGTTCAAACACCTGGTCAACAAGCCCTCCGAGGAACGGGTCACCCAGATCGTGCGCGAGGCGGTCACCATCGAGCAGGAGTTCCTGACGGACGCGCTGCCCGTGGCAATGATCGGCATGAACTGCACACTGATGAGGCAGTACATCGAGTTTGTGGCCGACCGGCTACTCATCGAGCTCGGATGTCCAAAGGTGGGTGATTGGCGGCTGTTTCAAGATTGTGGGTGGGTGTGAAGCGGGGTGGCGGTGTGTATTGGTTGAGTTTGGAAGGAATCATGGAGAGTGAGACGGGTTGGTGGATTAGCTTCTGAGTCTGCTGTGTCCAGGCAATCTGGAGAACAGTTTTTCCTGTGATTGTATGCTGAAGCTTGTGTAAACGTCGCCGGGGTGCAGCGCGTACAAACAAGTTCTAAAACAGCCGTTGAAGTGTCCCGTACCAGTTTTCCACTCCACGTTAGAGCCACGTCATCACACAACATGGTATGTGCACGCCAAGTTCTGTCTGGCCTGCATGTGCACGTTCCCGCCACAACGGCCCACACCGGCTGGCAGCTGTGTTCAACTGTTCAAACCCCAGTCGTACATCGGCGCTTTGGAGGGTGGCGCCAAACAACGGGGAATCCCGAGCTCCGCTGACGCTATCACCCCCCCCCCTCCCCCTCCCCTATCTGGGCCGTTCCCACCACCGCGGCCGCCACCCCGCTCCTGTCGGAACATGTGGTGTGCCGCCGAGGGGCCTCCGGTTACTCCCTCCCCCTCCCCTTTCCTCTCTCCCCTCCCCTCACATGCCCCGCTGCAACCGGACATTGCTGAACGGCTGTTTGTTGGGCGCCAACCGGACATTGCTGAACGGCTGTTGGGCGCTGCGGTGGGCGGTGATTTCATGATAACCGTCTCCCGCCAGTAGGCTTTCAACGGACTCGGCTCGGGCAGCCGGGAATGCTGACGACGATGTAAATAAGACGATGCTGTAAGAGTCAACGGGTGATATCAACATGTTTAAAACTTGGGACCTGAGCCCCATGTTCTATGGAATCAATCAGAGAGTCGGTATCGATAACGGCATCTTTGAAAGGTAACAGTATTTAATTCCAACAAGTTACCCTGGCTGTCATGTTGCTGTGATACGGCACGGTAAGATATCGCCGTCACGTACATCCTCGCGTCATTCTGTTTAACAGAACGCCATCTCACCTTCCCCATGGTCCTCTCACCACGCTCACCTCCCTGCTCACCTGCTCACATGTTCTCTCTCCACCACCAGGTGTACGGCTCGGAGAACCCGTTCGACTTCATGGAGCACATCTCGCTGGAGGGCAAGACGAACTTCTTCGAGAAGCGAGTAGGCGAGTACCAGAAGGCTGGCGTCATGGATAGCATCTCCAGCCCGGCGACGCGCCAGTTCACGCTCGACGCCGACTTCTAGACTCGGCGAGCCGGTCGCCGCCTCCCTCCAACGCTGCCGTGTTGTGAATAGATGGTTTGTACATGGTCTTGACAAAGGACCCGGTGTTTTAGACTGCCGTGACTGTGGTTTGTGTCTGTGTCTGTCTGTGACTGTTTGAAGAGGGACCTAATGTGTGGCTTGGGTCCAGTCTTCCAGTCGTGTGACTATGTTCAGCCTATTTTGTGGATGTCTTCTAGTTTAGCTGTGACATTGTGTTGCTGTTTGCATTGAGATACCCCTTTGCGCCCGTGTACAAAGCGAAAGCTCATATTTAGACGCTACCTTCTACAAAATAACTTGGTTTTAACTTGGTGCGATCGGCTGGCTTTTTTCGGGCGACCTTTGTGTTTGCTGGTTATATTCCGTAGTTTTGATCTCCATTTTGGTTCTACTCTTAAGGGTAGAATTTGTTTGTACTTATCCATATCAGTTTTATTCAAGCTGGCGTGTTTCTCACAGGCAGTGTTTTTAAGGTTTCCAGTGTGCTCAGCCAGCAAGCTTCCGTCCTTGGCTGCAGATCAGTAGTAGTTTTAGCGTTGCTTGCGCTTCTCGAACAAAGAGTGAATGTGCGACGTATAGTGGGTATCCTGCCAACTTTAGCATTGCCAGATAGCGGTATCGTCCTTATTCTCTTCGAGGCATTCATGATCACAAGGTTTGTACATAGTTTGCAAATACTGTCGCCACATAAAATACATGATGTGTTTATTTCTCGTGTTTTCAATCCACCGATTGATGTAAATGTATTGGAAGCCGTTTTTGGGAGAACGAGACATTCGGTAAACCTGAATGAGGGCGACAACGACACGAAGGCAACTACTCCGGTGCGCGAACTACAAACGGGAAGCATCTCCAGCACTAGCACATGAGGTGGGGTGAATATTGTGTCAGTTTCGACGAGCGATTGGTCGATGTTTTTCAGACAGGCGAATCAGCAGCTGAAATACGCTGTCATGAATAAAAATGCAATGGAAAGCGCGAAACACCGGCAACATCTTTCAGTCTCGGTCCTTAATTCCACGAGGTCGTAAGTACCTGCAAAAAGATTATATACCAATCCCGAACTTTGTCCCTGCAGCTTTATGAGGGTGCACGGTGCGTCTTTGCCATTATTGCCAACAGGACTGCTTTAACGTTGCAGACGATTTCAAGACCAGTGACGTTGATAAACCCAGATGAAATCACATTGCTGTAACGAGTCGTATGACCGGGAAAAAGGAGCTCATTTCATTGTGTCTAGCAGTTAGCACCAAACACAGATCAAACGCGTTTTACAAATATTTATTCATTTCGTTTGAGGACATCTCAATATTGGTCCTGCATCCTCATACAATAGACCATCCTTATATCATTTCATAATAACTTTGTTCGCGGCGTCTCCAACTAACAGACCTCACCAAACGGCCGTGCACACACCACGCGCACTTCACGATACAGACAGACCGCGCGAGCGAAACAGAAAGATCACGTGAGACCGTCCTCCCATCGACAGAGCACCAATCCGAGTATATCGCGATAAAGCAGTCAACAACGCGCCGGCCTCACAACTCACAACCGGGAGCTGGAGGACAACAACCGACACCGGGCGCCGAGCGATGGCGGCTCCGTCAGAAAGGTAACAGAGAGAGGTGACAGGCTGCCCCAGCGACAACAGAGACGAGCTACACACCGAGAGGGGGCGTACGAACGGCGGGTCGGATTGGAATGTGTGAAAATGGAGAAAACGAACGGTACAAACAAGGCTGCGCCAGACTCAACAGCTGAGTCGTTCAGTTAGTTTCTCGGGCAGTGGCTTGAGCCAAATATATCTTACTTTACTGAGCCCTGCTCTGAAATGGGCATAGGCTGAACGTAAAACCATCCAGCTCGCATCTAACAAAGAAATCATACAACCCTCACCCTCCCAACTCCCTCGTCCGTCGCATAACATTCCAGACATGCTCCAGCCGTGTTCCGTCAAGTTCCAACCAGCCGTGATTTCATCTCAGGTGCCTCCTTTCCTCTTCCTGGCCGCCAAGCTCTCTGGTCTCCCTCTACCCCTCCACCGGGCGCCGCAGCCGCTCTGCCGCCTCACACCACTCTCCCCTCCCTCTCCGCTCTCCCTCAGCTCCCTAGGCCTGGTAGGTGGAGGCGGACACATTTCCTCCGGTGCCCGTCCAGTTGGTGTGGACAAACTTCCCCGGCTCGCTGAGTAGCTCGTACGTGTGAGCGCCGAAGTAGTCCCGCTGAGCCTGCAGCAGGTTGGCCGGCAGACGCTCCGAGCGGAATCCGTCGTAGAAGGCCAGCGCGGTGCTGAAGCAGGGGGTCGGCACGCCGAGCCGGACGGCCGTGGCCACCACCTCGCGCCAGGCCGACTGGGAGCGGTGGATGGCCTCGCGGAAAAAGTCGTCCAGCAGAAGGTTGGAGAGGTCCGGCTGCTTGTCGAACGCCTCCTTGATGTTGCCGAGGAACACGCTGTGGGCAGGGGGAGGGGCGTCAGTCAGAAGCACGCACACACGAGGGAGTAGAAACATTTAGTTACGAGGGAAAATTATTGAGGAATCCGCAGAGCTCATAGGTAGCGCCACAGCCTGGCCCAAAACCAATTATTATCGAGCTCATTTGTTACGGTCACTGCTAAACAAAAGGACGCAAGCCTTCTTACTATGAGCAATAATTGCAGCAGCGAGTATCAGAGTTATCTTAGATGAAAACCCCTCTTGCAAGGTACCAATATCGTACCTAACGCTTCCAAGTCGCATTTTGAGTTTCCCCGAACACCGCTAGGTGGCACTTGTGGGCCGACTTTCGACCTCTCACCATCGGGGGTCGCACTCGCACCCACTGCCTCTAACCTCCAGACAAACCCTCTCTGTTCCTTGACCCACGGATGGTGCAGCCAGTGTCCATGTAAGCTCGTCCTGTCCCCTCACCTGCGGATGATGCAGCCGCCACGCCACATGAGCGCGATGCCGCCGTAGTTGAGGTTCCAGTTGAACAACTTGGCCGCCTCCCGCATCAGCATGAAGCCCTGCGCGTACGACACAATCTTGGAGGCGTACAGAGCCTGAGGACAAAGAGCAGTGACGGGTGGGTCAGAAACTGGATAGTATACATACCAATATAAAAATCATGGACATTACAGCATGTCACTAAGTCAACTAACTGTACAAGCCAAATTGTTACCAGTTGAATCATGACTGGATATCACTTTATGAGGCCTCGCAGTCGCAAGCTCTGGTGTGGTAATCGATTCAGTTGATCGTAACACGCATACCATGCTGTTGCAAAAACAACCAAACATTCCATCAAGCTCACAGAGCAACCACGAACTCCCTTATCAGACCACCCTCTGGCTCATTTACTCACAACGACCCATATACAATCTCGCCCCAGCAACTCGGGCCCACTCGCTCAAACTAACTCGGACCCACCGACCCCACTAACTCAGTCCTAGCAGCCCCACCCAGCGGGCTAACCCAGAATGTTCCGTGACCGGCGCTGCTCGTTTTTTACAGAGCACCCGTCGCTTTATACGGTCAGAGTATCCAGTTCTATTGAAGAGGCCATTCTGAACTCCAGCCAGTCACGTTCAATGGTACAAGAGGGCTTTTGGGAGCAGCGAGGTCTGGAGATTACATATGCAAGTCAAGGCAGATAGAGAATCTCTCTGCGATGTTGATGAGATATACGACTTAACGCCTGCAGTGTTATGGAAGTAGCAGACTTGGCCATTTCATTAGCAAAACTCCCGCACAGTGGGAACCAATTCGATAAATAGTCGGTAACTATCATTTGCCAGGCAGCTTTCACTCGTTATTCGAGCGAACTCAAGACTAATGAAGCATGCCGCCCGTACGATGCATGAATACAAAGTCGACCAGAAATAATATAGGGTGGTCAGGAACTGGATTTAATCCATTCTTTGATGTCAAAGTGTACAACAGTCAACGTGACCATCTTTTCAAGCGATATTGTTGGCAGAGCAATGCACCGTGTTTTAACTCCGGCCAAAAACTGGCCAGGACGCGAAATATCGACTATTTTTAAACGTTTTCATTTGGCCACTATCGTGTTCAAAAATGATCAGAGCATCTTTAACGACGGAAGCTTTTATTCTCTTTACTTTTAAAAAGGTTGAAAAAGTTCAACAAAGTCAGACAACTCTCAAAAGCTAAACTTCGGCGAACAAGCGCAGAAACAGTCGCCTTGCTTCACGTCAACATCTTCGAGCTTTGGATTGACAAAACTATATAATTTGGGTACCAATCGATAGCGCGAACTTTTGGCTTTGTAATGAGTCATAATTTATATAATTATAATGCATATAGGTGTTACATTTATTGATTTTCGTCAGCCCTTACATTGGCACACTTTTTTGAAAAATGTAAATGTTCTTTTAGAGCTACAAAAAAATGTACGCTAGTGTACGGTCTCAGACTACCACCACACTGTAGGTCAAGGAGTTGTCTACATGTCCTCAAAATTTCAGCTGCGCCTGAGTGCGCCGGTGTTGGGGGCAGAGTTGGCCTACGTTACGTTATTTTGAAGTTTTCGGTAACCCGTAGCTGTCAGTTCCGTTTCGTAGCGTAATTGGGATGTTTCGGTAGCGTGGTACGGAAAATAATAGAATAACGTAGGAACTACGAAATGGTTTCGGTAGCAATTTCAGGTCAGCTGTATTTGTATAAGGTACATAATTTTTTCAGTTTACTCATATCGTCACCAGACCTCCGGCCGTTTACACGGATGAGAAGCCTGCTATATGAATACCACTGAGTCTTTCTTCCGGCCGGACCGACACCGGGGATTTCCCACTGGGGAGTCCCAGGGAATTCCCTGTCGGAAGTCCAGCTCCAGCGCATCTAGCGAGTAGCGCGTAGGCACCGCCGCACCGACGATGCTGCAAAGCCGGCGATCATTGTGCGCAGTATTTGGCTTACTAGAGACTAACCGTTTCCACTGGGTAGTGGATGATGACATATTGCATAACGTAGTACGATAAAATAAGTTGCTGCGTTTATTAACAAATACCGTAATTCAGTAACGTAGCAATATATAACGTATCGTAATTCGGTATCGTAGTTTTGGCCAAAAAAGCAAACGTAGCGTAACGTAGTGCGTAACGTAGCGTAGCGCAGGCCAACTCTGGTTGGGGGTGAACACTTTTTTGAATGAGTCATGTCTGTTCCTGCTGAGCCATGGGACGGGCTCTAGCGTGCGTTAAGGGAAAATGCTAGTACTCCTCGTTCATTCTCTCGTCTATTGTGACGAGTTGGTGGCCAATGGAAGGTCGCCGACCTGTGTGCGACCTGCCGTACCCTGGGGCGTAATCAGCTGACGGCACGACCCCCCACGACACGTGCCAGTTGCATTTTCATGTGTCGCGAGAAGAAAACAAAGGGTCTCCGGAACCGGAGACCGGACAATGTCGGTGAGTGACAGTTGTTCATTCAAAAACTGCTAGCATTCCTATGAAATATACATTTCTTAAATATCAACAGCATTATCGGTGTAAATAGTACCTATAGGTCTATAACAGGAACTTTCCACTCCATGGCTATTGCAGGAAATTCATAGATGGGCTCTGGAGCTGTATGGTCGCTACACATGCTTGCTTGATAGTTTATAAACATATTTTAGTACCTGATGGAGCGCAATAAAATATTCATTGTGCCCAGTTTGCGATGGGACTGTGAACTGAAAAGTGACTGTATGAGACCGGCCATAGCACGCATCGCTGATCACGATGATCGGCAGGGTTACCATCGGCCTCTTCAGTCAGTATTAATACGTTCGACGTAGGTGGTATGGTGTCATTAGTGCTGTCCACCTTTATGAAAAAGTATCCGTTTGCAGCAGTAAGCGTCAGTTAACTAGTATGGCAATGAAGTGCTTTTACGTGCACGTTGCATGTTACATAACGCACCATACAATAGGAATTGGTAAGAAGTTTTGGGATACATTCTACCATTTCACGTCATGCAATGGCGGATCCAGTGAAGGGCATAGAGGGTATTTGCCCTCCCCATTGCTGAGTCGTGTGGGCAAGACTATCATTTTCCGCTCCCAAAGCTTTTGGTGATGATAAACATAATACGGCGTCGATGCCTATCTGGACGAAAAGCAGGTCTTTCCGTCACAACCATTCTGAGGGATGGAGCTGACCGCTCGCTGCTCATTATTTAGGTCGGTATGCTGATAACAGATGGAAATCCCTGAACTACACGCATGCAGGTTGCAGACGTAGTGAAGCGTTGTAAAGTCACCGGCGCGGCGGTGGGTCGGGGTCGCCGAATGGGTCGGAAACATTTGCCCTCTCCAAACGGATAAGCTGGATCCGTCCCTGACGTCATGTGACGTAAAACATACAAGACTCTGGACTTACTAAAGTGGAGACCGGGTTAACATCAAGTTGATATCAAAACATACGTTTAAAAATGTTTTTGAAATAAATATAAAGATTGTAGGTCCTATATGAATAAGTCTTATAAGTATAAGAACATTCAAGGTCACCTGAGGTCATCAACGCTAATTAACTAGGTCATGTCCCCAAACTTGACTTGCCTCGTCGATGAGCCTTGCTAAGACTTGCGATTATTATAAATTTATAGATACCTAAATGTTCGTGCATTCATAGCTAGAACATGACAATATTTTTATATGTTTCGTGACACGTGTGACGTCATAAACAAGTACATAAGCATCTGGTCCGACACATTTTGCACTTTAAATGATCCTTAGTCTCCAACGTTTCGTTTGAGCCCAAAAACACGTCTGTATCTCATATAGTTTCTTAGTTATGAGCCCTGGCCAGTTTTGGTCCAGAGTTAAAACATAGTGCAATGGCACGAAGTTGCCCGGCGAATCTACTCTACAAAACCCAGCGAGTTGCGTTGAATGCATGCTAGACAAGGAGGAAAAAAATCACTCTGCAGCCATCCTCCAAATCCACAGCAGCGAACAAACAGCGGTGATTGACGCTGCGTGATACCGTACTAACCCAACCTTACTGCCTGCCTTTCAGTTCCTGATCTTGGTGCAAAAGCAATTAATACCCTTGTCGGAATAACGCGCGGGCGAGCAGATAACTCTTCAAAACGAAGCTGATAGATGCAGAGCTCTCTAGCTAAAGAAGTAAAAAAAATGGGAAGAATAAAAAACACATTACATGGGCTGATAAATACAAGGCTACTAACATAGCAAGCCACTTAACAGTGGCTATGAGGAATATTAGTATTCGCATCTGATGGGTACACACTACACACACTAATTTTACCGCAAAAGCTCCCCCTCACGTCCCGCCACCCACCTGCCGGATCTGCTCGATAAACTCCTTCTTATCGCCGCTGAACTTGGCGTTCTCCGGGCCCTTGAGGTGTTTGGAGGCGGTCACCCGCTCGTCTTTGAGGCTGGACAGACAGCGCGCGAACACGGACTCGCCGATCAGCGTGACGGGCACGCCGTAGTCCAGCGCCGAGATGGCCGTCCACTTGCCGGTGCCTTTCTGGCCGGCGGCGTCACGGATCTTCTCCAGCAGCGGCTGGCCGTCCGAGTCTTTGTACTTGAGGATGTTGGCCGTGATCTCGATCAGGAACGAGTCCAGCTCGCCGCTGTTCCACTCGCTCAGAACCTGCCGGGAGAGAGAAAGAAAGGGGTAATAAGAGAAAGGGGAGTGATAAAAGAGCGTGTGATTGGTGGCTGTGAAAAATCCATGGCTCGAGCAAAGCCGATTAACTAGAGACGGGGTACAATGTCATACTGGAACTGTGGAAAAGGAGCAATGAGGCAAATTTACCATGAAATGACTGTTATGAAAAACATGAGCTATTGGGTTGAATCGTGATGCAATTCCAAGTAATTATATTGAGAGATCCCATCACTAGCATGCGCTGGATGCAGAAATCTTGCAATGTAAGGATTGAGCTTGGATACAGCCCAAACAAACTATTTCATCCTCTTACATAAACACTGTTGATTTCCAGTTGCCTAACCACTCGTGACACAGTACCGACAGTCATGGTTTAATTGATGCATCGTCCGTGCTCCCTAACCCGGACAGCTAGTGATCCCCACCCAACGCCACAAAAACTCTCAGCCGAACAAACACCCCAGCAGGCGACGGCCATCCCGTGAGTTAGGCCACGGTCAGGGGCTGATCACGTGACCGGCCACCGGGCCGCACCGGCCGGCCAGGAGCCAGTCACGTGACCGGCCACCCTCCATAGACCCGGTCGGTGACGGAGAGAGATATGGTATTGGCGGAGCACGAAGCGGGTCACCGGAGGGAGGGGAGCGGTGAATAAGTTATGGTGAAGTCGTGGAGGGCTGACATGACCCGGTCTCACCCCTGACCCCGCCGACGCGGTGGAAATTCAGTTTTAGAGCGCGGGACTCACTCAGGGGCTCTCCCATTCAGGCGTACCGCCATTCACCCAGTGTGAGTCTACAGTGCCTGAATAGACCGCACGCGGCTTCAGTCACTGCTCACAGAAACTGGTCCGAATCTGCTCCCGGTGCTCTAACGCACCTTCTCCGCTGCTATCATTCCAAAGCTGCTCGCCGCTCAGCAGCTCTACCATACCCTCAGTCTAAATTCTACCGTCCTGGATTCCTTCCTTCGCTTACATCCCCCTAACGATCACAGAAGTATGTTCCACCCTCTCAGACGATCTCCCCATTTGCGTAGACCTGCACACTCTACTCAAACCATCACACAAAGTCCGAGGGGTATGCACCACCTGGTCTCTCCGCCTAGTCTGAGATCCAATCACTGGTGATAGTTACCTACCCACCGCCCTGGTGGTCGAAACGAGCACCCATTCGGCCAGAGTTGTTTACGACTCTGTCTGGGTGGGTTAGCAGGGCGGGGGTGCGGAACGATCTGTAGTTTAGGTACGTCGCATAGTGGTCCGTAATTCGCAGATGTGGACCAGGGGATCTGTCTCAATAAAATATATTAACAGCGTGCTCTTCTAGCAAAACTAGTCTCATGAAGAGAATTGCCTCTCCCGGTGGTGATACAATTCTGAAGAAACTGTTCGTAACGAGGTACCACGAGACATCCCATTGTTACTTTCGCCATTGTCGGTCACCGAGCGGCCCATTTTACGTCACAGCGCCGTTCGTGACGATGTTTTGTGACGGTTGTACAGCGTTCCCGCGCCACAGTCGTGTTCATGTGATGCCGATGGCATGCCGCGCCGAAAGTGAAACATAACTGACGGAATAGTTACGTCAGTTCGACTGAGAACGTCGCATACCAAGCGACATGTCAACAACGCCAAAGGCGGAAGAACACTGAAAACATTTTCACAAATGCTACATTTAGCCCGGCGTGTCCCTTGTTACTACATATTGGCACACTCTCTTGCACCCTAACTTGCATCCAGCTACGTTTCATTTGCCAGTAATCATCATCGATTCAGAAGCCAGTCCCAAGCATTCGGCGTCCCAGAGGCAAGATTTTACGGCTCATACCATTAAACTCATTACTCAACTGACTCATTCCCTTCAGCTCATCACTCATCCGTAACATCCGTTTCGTACAAACCTGACTCATTTCTGACTCCTCAGTCCTCATCCGACTCACCTGACTCATTTCGTCGTGGTTCATGCCGAGCGAGTCGCGCATCAGGTGGTAGGCCTCGCAGATGAGCTGCATGTCGCCGTACTCGATGCCGTTGTGGACCATCTTGACGAAGTGCCCGGCGCCGTCCTCACCCACCCAGTCGCAGCACGGGTCAGAGCCAGACTTGGCCGCGATCGCCTGCACAGGGAGGCGTGGGAGCGTCGGATGTGTTGTAAAATGTAAATCACGCAAAAATGGTACATGTATGAAGATGATGCATCGAGAAAAACGTTATACATCAAATTCATCACTTAAACGTTTTGGTGAAGGTAGGCAAAACATTTTTTCTTTAAGCAAAAGGACCGCAACCCTCTAATGCCGGTCGCTAGCTGACAAGGTGTTTACATCGTCTAAGTTCAAGACTCAAGGCACGTTTAGTCATAAACCACACATTACCGAAAGTTTCCACTAGACACACCGCAGCACTACCCATCTCCTCTCCCCAAAGACCAGCATCCCCCTCACTCATCCAGACAATACCCCTAACACACCTGGAAGATGGGCTTGATATGCGGCCAGGCGGCCGGGTGGCCTCCGGGCATCAGCGAGGGCCCATAGCGCGCGCCCTCCTCGCCCCCGGACACCCCGGAGCCGACATAGAGCAGGCCCAGCTCGGCCAGACGCTGACAGCGCCGGCGCGTGTCCTGGTACTCGGAGTTCCCGCCGTCGATGATGATGTCGCCCTTCTCCAGCAGAGGGATCAGCTGGTCGATGAACGCGTCCACCGCCGAACCGGCTGTGGGAGAGAGAAGAGTGAGTTAAAGAGGGGCGATTGGAGGGAGGGGAGAGGCCAGATGGGGAGAGGTAGGTCAATATGGGGGGAGACAGTCAGAGATGAGGGAAGCAGGTAGTTTGTGATGGACATTTGGTACCTAATACAAGCATCTATCTAAAGAGAGCTACAAGGAAGAGGTCAGCCAACAGCGTCTCGCTCCAAAAGTAGTTAGACAACACTCACTAAGTACATACCGCCTAACGACACAGCGCTACCAGCTGACACGCTAACTTCACGTTTGTCCGTTCAGTCACGGCCCGCGTCACCGTCCCGTGAGCGTTACAAAACACCGCGTCATGGTGACAACAGGTCTACGGAGGGAGATGACACGCAACTGCTGACAGCCATGACATCACGTGATGCCAGTCGTCACGCAGGTTTCGGCGCTTAGGACGCATCTCCGTGTATTATCACGCACTTGTCTCTTATCATCATCCTGTGCTCATCTGCCCCTATCATGAGTCTCTCCAATCATCATACTATCAGCAATAACTATCTTTACCACACATATCTTAACTTTAACCGTCACCATGCCCCTAATGTCTGTCAGCACCACGTTCATCTTTTCGACAGGTTCCACCACCACGAACCGTATCTAGCTCACACCAGTTCTGCTGGCTGGGTGCCCACATCCAGACGCACGAATCTGCCAGTCACGCTCGTTACGAGACGTAGCCATGACGATCGTTTTAGCGTCACTTCGGACCACGAACAATGCGGCCACAACCGGCGCCGACGCTGCCAGAGCTGAAACAGCCTTGCCCGATTCTTCAAACTACCCAGCTTTCGGTCGATCATGATTAGTTAGCTCGATTCGTACCCCTTTTGAGAGGAGCTAGCTGAGTCAGAGGCAGCGTCTACAGGCTTTCGCCCGCGGCACGGCACGGAGTACGGACCATCCTCTCCTTTCCTCTCGGACGAATAGTGCTCCTCACGTGACCTCCAAACCACCTTGCTAAACGCCGTGAGTAGCAGACCACGAGTATCCTAACCGTACCGCGCTGAAATGAACGAACATACGGGCTTCCAATGCAACACAGAACTGATGAAACTGCAGCGCTGTGCATTTTCGGCTGGCCTGGATAACTTGTCGTTAGGCACGCTCAGATTACATAAAGCCCTGCTGACATGGATATAAAAACGCCTTTTTTATTCATGGCGCGATGTCCGCTCCCGCAGCCTCAGCAAAAACGTAGCCAGTCTTCGTCCCAGACCCGTTGGACAGGACATGTTATCCGGCTATGGACACCACCTCCGCCTCATAGTCATTTCTGGCGAATCCACCATGTTCGCCACGGAAGGTACCGCTTAATCTCCGAAATCAACCCCTCATCAAACCATACATTGGCCATCGTACTGTTCAAATAACCGTCAACATTCCACGACTCCAGACAATGGTCACCATTCCTGGTCAGGTCACCACACCCCGGCCACCATTTCCAGGTCACCAGCTGCAGCACCAGCCAGCACCAGACTATAACCGCGCCCTCACGGTGGTATCGTGTCGATCGGGCGTCTTTAATCTCCAACACGTCAGGTAGTGGCTGGCCGGGGGCGTCCTACAGCCTATGGTGGGGCCACGCCCACATGCCTGACCTCACTGTATGACCACGCCCACTTGACCCAGGGGCGAGCACGGAGGGAGGGGAAAGAGGGAGGGAGGGTGAGCAGAGTGGCGAGGCGAGGAAGGAAGAGGGACTAGGGGAGGGAGGAAGGGAGGCACTGAAGCAAAAAAAGAAGAGATAAAAGAGAGAAGACGGGTCATAGGCGGTGGGAGGAGGGGGAGGGGTGATAGTAACTTTGTTTAGATAAACGAGCCACCAGAGGCAGACACCAATTGCGTAACGGCTACGTGTACGGCATAACTTCGATCGGAAGGTGGACACTTGTGCGATTAGATAAGCTGAATGACATTAGAGTAGTGCGACACGGACCTAAACAGCGACGTCAGGGGTTCAATCAAACCTATCACCCAGGTAGGCTGATCGCTCGTTGCCAGCCAACAGTTTCTCAACAGTCTACTCGTATTGGCGAAGCCAGGTCAACATTGCACGTCTGACATGCTTTAATGTCAATTTCCCTTTATTACGAGGTCACATTATCTCGTCCACCGGGCCAGACGTTTTATTTGTACCTACACCTGACCACGGTGGCGTGACCGACGTTATGAGATAAGAATGGAGTCGGTCAGGTCTGTGCCGAGGACCGAGCTCCAAGTGCGGTGGAACAAAATGAAACTGGACGAGACGAGGCGGAGAAAAAGATGGGAAGGCCGAAGGGTAAACAGAGCGAAACGGGGCGAGATAGGACGCGTGTGGCTAGAGGGATGGGACAATACTAGGAGCCGTACGGCTGTAGCCAGGGCGTAGAAGCGGTGACCCAGTCGACACAGCCGGACCTGATGGGTCTGATTTAGACCACTTGCCGTCGGGACATGGGCTACAGCTGTGTCAAACGATCAGCCCGGCGGGGACAGACGCATACGGGCAGAGTGGAAGATAGAAATCAAGCATCGACACGCAATCTCAGGGACCCAATAACCTACAGGCAACGATAGACACAAGGCTATAACATCGGACCGCAATGCCACAAACAACGATGTGATGGAATGCCAGTTGTTTTGGACCGTCGCCACTAGTTGCACCCCTAACAGACACCCGTCCTATTCTCATGCTGAGCGACTGTCCCGTGGGGCGGACAGTGTAGCCATTTCCTATCCTCCCGCCAAGCTGCTGCTGACGGCGGAGGGAAGTGGCGGGACGCCGGCGGCCATATCGGACCGGGCACAGGAAGTTGCCTCACGGGCGCGGGAAGTTGCCTCACGGGCGCGGGAAGTTGCCTCTCGCGCCGGGCCGGACCGGGCCGACCACAGAGCGTTACCGGTCCGCCCGTCCACGGCTCCACACCAGCTTCACGGCAATGTTGGCAGACTAGTCGTGAATCGTGACTGATCTTCTTTTGAGGTAACATCCCGGCAGAGTACGTCACCCAGCTTCGGTGACTTCAGCTAATTAAAACACGCAAAAAGAAATGCACGACATGACATAATGATGAGTGTTTGCAAAACAGGAGAATATGGACCCTCGCATTCGATCAATAATACGTCAATTGTCGGAAAACCAGGGAACTGAGACAAACACTAATTACCGTTCCCGCAACACACGCCACCGAGCTCAAGGCCACAGAACGACAGCGCAACAGGAGAAACCCGCCCGAGCCCGCCACTCTCGTGACACAGTAACGGTCCGCCGTCACAGGCGGCGTCACGGCATCACGAGCCCCCCTGACGGACCGTCACGACCGTGACGCGCGCGGCGCCGTGACGCCATGCATCTGTACCCACAAACGAGTGACGACGGAGAGAAAGTCACCACAAACTGTGCAGTGAGCGCGCCCGAGACTGACGGGCATCGGGGAGCCGCAAACCACCTGTGTTCGATCACAATGACAGCTACGGAGACCGAGTGTAGACTATATGTGGCCATTCTGGGGCCTTGGATGGGTCCATTAGAGTACTCAGCTGTTGCAAGGTAGTGGGTAGGCGGCTGTTGGACGCTTTCCAAAGTTAGCCTAGCCAGCAGCTGTGAAAGTGATCACATGGCTCACTGAATGCAGATGCAGCAATGCCACAAAACACAACTCCCGAGGAAACTGGTGGGTATAAAGGTAGAGAGCTAAAAAAGGTAGCAGACAATGCCACACGATCCAATTTTTCCCGGGGATTTAATCCTTCGACATCGAAATTGACCTAGTCAGTCTGCAGTCTACTTACACTCAAATGAGATCAACGTAGCACTGAAGCGACACGCCTGTTGAACGAGTGAATAATCATGAGCAGAAAAAGTAAAACCACGGCGTGAAAAAGGGCGACCATAGCGCCAACATGCGAAAAACCAGCGTGCTTGTGGCCGCTTGCAAGCGGCGAATGAGTTATGATGTGAACAGGTATGGAACAGTGTGAGAAGACCAGATGATACATGTGTGACTATAAGCGCCTCGCGATTGAAAGACACCTTGGCAACCCTCAATGGAACCGAAACAGTGCAGTAAGGTCGTGACCTCGGGTGCAGAGGTCAAAACAGTCACTCATGACCCGGGGTGACTCAGGATCCGGCGGAGGCAGGAGGAGCGAGCGTCGGCGACAGACGGTCGGGTTACGTTGGAGTTACAGCTTTGGTCGCATCTGGCTCATGCTCGTGCCTGTCTGGATACTCTCCCTTCATTCTGGATAACTCCTTCTGTGTGCCTGTTTGTCTGTTTTCCTGTCTTCAGAGTGGAAAAGTTTGGGCAGTATGGGAAAAGACACAACAGTTTAAAAATGGTCATGGATGTAACTGACGATGCTATCAGCTATGACGCTGACTCTGGCCGCCCGGAGCTAACATAAACACTGCCTTAGCCGTCCGTCACAACCCCAAACCGTGAACGGCATGTGGTTGCCATGGGTCCAGCGCGGCGGAGAACACGTCTCAGTTCCGTGACCAACTGACCACCATCACACCACCAACCCACCTAAAGCTGTCCCACGAGTCCGTCGGCCACCGCTACCGCCGTCATCACCCCCACCGGCGTGACCGCCGTCATCGCTCGAGGGGGTGACGACAGCCAGCGGTAGGTAGTCATCGAATTATCGCGGCGTGGACTAGTAGCAGCAGGTGGAAAGTGGCCGCCACAGCCAGCGAAGAAAGCGAGCGTCACAGCTGACGGAATCCACCAATTGGAGGTGAAAGAGGATGTTTGTCACGTTCGAGGTGGACGTTGCTGGTGGCTCGGGCAGGCATGGCTTAGGCAAGGTCAGGGAGGAGCGTCCAGCGACGGGCAGAGGAAAGCAGTTGCGCATTTTTCTTGCACTTAAATGTGTTGCGGAGTGCAAATGAGAATAAATCTGGCAATGCACTCATTACGTACATGAAACGTTACTGTGAATAAATGGACAAACAAGAGAACATAAGTGTTATATCAGACAAAATAAGGCACCTGTATCGCTCGTGCGAGTTTGATGAAAATAAGGCACCTGTATCGCTCGTGCGAGTTTGATGAGCTTGCGCCATATATGCCCTCAATGCCCACACACAGATCCATCAATCAACCTCGCACCCATAGATAGGTTCTGTCGAAATTAGCCGCGGTAGTCCATAAAGCAGTCATCAATCCACAGAAACTGGATAGTTTGCCGCCCGGCATGGCACGCTCAAGGCAACTGATGTTATTTATCACAGATCCAACGAACCAACGAAGGCTAAATCTGAAACCGTCAGAATCCTCCGTCACCACCACTACCAAACACCACTCCACTACTCACTACCATAGTGAGTAGTGGTGTTCTTATAGTGAGTAGTAGTGTTTCGTCACAGTCATTAGTCAACAGCTTCTAAACGCTCCCGCTCGACCCAGGCGCGTTCATCTGGTTCCCACCCACCTTTGACGAGCATCATGACGCGTCGCGGCTTCTTCAGTGAGTCAACCATCTCCTTCATGCTGTGGGCGCCGATGATGTTGGTGCCCTTGGCCTCGTTGGCCAGGAACTGGTCCACCTTGGCCACTGTGCGGTTGTAGGCGCACACGACGAAGCCGTGGTCGTTCATGTTGAGGATGATGTTCTGGCCCATCACGGCCAGACCGATCAGAGCGATGTCCGCCCTGAGGGGAGAGGGGGGAGGGGCGAGTTAGTCGGGAGCTGGGGCGGTACCGCCGATGGACAATATTTTATAACGAAAACAGAGGATCGTCGAAAGAGGTGGGTCGTGTGCATGGCGATGTCCACTCAACATGGCTAGCTAAACTTGCAGTCGTACATTCGGTCACTCAAACATTACAAGTGCCTCATACCATTAAATTATCTATTGTTTTTTATCCATGTTTCAGTATCCACAAAGTCATGGGTCATAAGATCAGACAAAACGAGCAAGCTTCAAATCAACGAACCGAACTTTGAAAGGTGTTCTAGCCACACCATACATAGATGTCGCCATTGATATTACCGGACGATTTTGGCCTATTCATTTGGGAACAGGTCAGTTGGCCAGACGAGCTTGCGTCAGATACCGTTTTACCCCGTCTGTCGCTAACTCATCGACCGTAAACAGCAAATAACTGGTCTGCCACGGTTTAACTGACCGTCTCCGTTTTTGCCTGGACCCTGTCGCCGACCGACTCATCACAAAACGTGCTGACCCGACGGTCTCCGGCCTGCCCTAAACGCTGATTGGGTGATCACTCATGACACGTCATCGGCCCACCAGACAGGCGGTGTTACCAGGTCAATCCTTCCTCCCCTTCCTGCTGTGTCGAGTACCACGTCAGCAGTCAAAACGTAAACGGTACATACCCGGGTGACAGGCTGGATTGCCGTGGAGGGGGCGGGGGTCAACGGGTATAGGTTACCAAATCACATCAGGCTAATATGAAACGAGTCGCACTTTTCAGACCAAAACCGGATTTCAGTCCTGACCTTTGCATGGTAGGTATCCAGAATCACAACACAATAGGTATATGCTCAGAACTCGGGACATCCCCGTATCACGAAAGCTCACAGGTGCCTGCGATTGTGTAACAAGACACAATACCCCGACCCAGACACGCCACATGTCCGGCGGAGTTAGAACAGCGCGGGGAAGCACGGGCCGCGTTCCGCTCCCCTTCTCAGGCCGGCCAGCCCAGCTCCACCTCGCTACGGGAACTCACGTGGCCGGCGCCAACACCGTCGACGGCTTCCGCTTGCAGGAGATGACATTACCCATGCTGGGAATCCAGAAGTTGCACTATTAGACCAGCCAGTTATCTGTACTGACGCCACTCGCCGCTCTCAACGAGCTGTCACGGCCACCGTCCGAGGTCACCAGAGGTCACACCAGCGGCAATCAACCACTACACCAAACGCACCGGACGGAGCCGAGCCAACGGGAGCTAAATCACACACACACGGAGCCAGACGGAGCCCCGGGGAGCCAGGAGCCGGGCGGAGCCACGGCGCGGACAGTCGGCACTGAGTCGCGGACAGCCGGAGCGGCGCCGGGCCGTGGGGCTGCCACGCTTGGCCGCGTCCCCGTGCACACGCCGCGGAGAAAGTGGCCACTCTAATTTGTCCGGCCCGCTGCACGGCGGCAGTAAACACCGGAACACGGTGGCTTTGGTCCACGGCCGGTGGTGGGCAGACGAGGCGGGCTGGTCACTCGGAGGGGACAGGAATGCGGCGATCAATTCGCACGGTTACAAACGAGCGCGGAGACCGTCCTCCACATCCAAGCTCTCGTAATACCGCCACTGCTTCATTATTCCACACATCATGCAGATTGCAGATATATGCCGTAGGCCTAGCTACACCGACGCGGACCAGTCTTCTAGAGTCACCTTGCAGGCGAGGTTCCCCCACTGTATACCGTCCACAATGACATGCCACTCCTTGTGTCCACTTAGCACGCCCTCGCCGTCATCCAGCCAAGGTCACAACTCCACAAACAATTCCCTCAAACACCGCTCCAACCGCCTCCGTCACCACCGAGCGAGTCAAGACTCCCCGTCACTGTCCGTCTGTGACCGGGCACAGGTCCTCCTATAGACAGCAGAGCTCTACTGGCGTTCAGCCCAGGTATGCCCGACGACGATTCACTGTTGGCATATCGATGCTAATCCAGCACAACAAAGGCGGTGGATGGGGAGGGGCGGGGCACTTCGATCGATGATACCTGGAACGTGTGGTGGCGGCGTCGGCGGTGGAGGGGGTCCAGGGGCAATGACCGCTTTGGCGAATCCCCATTGGCATCGCTGACATTACCCTTATTGGCAGCAGCCGGCAAGAGTGTTGTGCGATAGTGGTAATTATCCAGTTATGATTACCATGGAGATGGATGCAACATAAGGGACAAACAAAATGACAATGTTTTCGAGCAGATAAAAAAGGAAATCGAAGTGAGGAAGTCTGCTGCCCAGCAACTACAGCTATAGTACATTGTTTTTGCTACACCTGAACAGTGAACACTGATATTGTCGACGTCTCCTGTTACCAAACCATGCCTGAATTGCCCCAGCCCTTGTTCGGATACCTATCTCCCCAGTAAACCTTCCCGGCTCCGGCGGCATCCCGGCGGGTGGGCGACACATCCCCGTCTCTAACTGCGGACACACTGCTGGGTCTCTCGACTGCGTGTCTCAGAGGTCCCCGGTCTAGATCTCCCCTGCCGTCCAACACGCAGACCCGCCACCACTGGTCACCCATGGAAGCTACGAGCTGAATCTCATGACAGCACAGCCGGACAGGTAACTCAGTCCAAGGCCATCTAACTCAGTCGAGCAGACGAGCCGGCCAGGCCGCTTGATTAAACATTCTCTCTCCTGCCCGCTCCGGCAGCCCGATAAAAACCATCCCGGCCGACGGGGTGGTATGCGCCTCCCGCGCCGGGTTTACCGCCGCCGTCCGGTTCCTTTGAGGTCAGGTCACCGACGGTGTTAATCAGAGGAGCAGCGAACTGCACCACCCTCCGGTGTCGCCAGTTCGGCCCACACGGGCCACCTCGTTAAAACGATATCATTTACATACCACTCATTCATACCCCAGAGCTGGTTCAGTAGCTAGGTGATCAGTGGAGTGATATATTCCTTCTGGAACTAAAAACGAGCGCCTCAGCTCGTTAAAATACGGCTTTCACAATCAAGTTAAAGGTTTGGATGATTCCATAGCCACATCTCATGCGTTGACGGCAACAGGTATTCTTAACGAACTATGGCCCTGTGCGCCGTCTGAAAATGGTCGCACTGCTCATCACAGCACCGAATAGTATTCAGCAAACAGAAGAGACGTTATGAGCAGATGTGACGCATCCAAATTCCCCAGTGCGTCATAAGCGCACCGGTTTGCCTGGGTAGCGAGGTCTGGATTGTCCGGTGTAAGTAGACACTAGACATGCGATTGAGATACTTACTTCTTCGTGAAAACATAATTCGGCAGGAGTTCGGCAATGAAGCTTCCGAAGGTGTTAAGCCTGTAGCAATTTTTGAAGTCCTGAGTCACGTGGCCAGGCTATCCATTCTAACCGAAAACATCATTACCAAGCTCCGGCCTCTATTATAAAACCTACCTCAGCTTTCTGAGATATCGAGCCCATTTTCAAAATTTGCATCACTAGTAGGCATTTACCACATTCCGGCTATCACACAGGGGGGGGGGGGGGGAGGCAGACATCGCAGCTCACAGCACTGATCATGCCGGTTTCCTGCTGCGGGATTACATGCAGGCACTGCGATATGGCAGAGATCGCTGTGAATTCCTCCACACCATCGGCAGTGGTCGAAAACAACCCATCTGTGATCGTCGCCCATGGTTTGCAGTGTTGCAATACATCGCCAGTGTCTGCGCCTACGGGACTGTAAAAGCGGGCGGTGACGCCACACAGACAGACAGACATACAGACAGAGTGCCAGCGTCACGGCGTGACGTACACTTTCCCCGTGAGGTCACGGTAACGCGGCGCTCCTAACTGCCCGGAGCAGTTTCGTCACATTTCTGCCGGGGAGCTCGCACCAGAGATGGCTGGTAGGAACAAAGACACTCTGCGTCCAAACAGTGCAGCCTCAGATAGTTTTATTCGCCAAGAGGTCGACTAATGGCCCATAAGGTGTGTACATGACGGCACTTTCATCGCTCGTTTCTGACCGGAGAAGTGAGAGTTAATGGACATACACAATGGACATACGGTCGCACTGTTGTCCATTGCGCACTTAGCCTAATCTCCAGTCATTATTCCTATGACATGCAATCTAAATCATCAGGCCAATTCAAAGCCCTTTCGAATTTAGCCATCAGGTGGCAAAATCCGAAAGCACATTGCTCTCATGGAGTCGCACCATGAGAAGCCTGCTCATCCCAGATTCTCAGTTACAATCCATGCTCTATCGCGTTTCATTACGGACTTTCTGACTCTTCAGCGACGCCCCCTTTCCAATGGCTACCACCAGGCTCCTGAGCGGTTCCTACGAGCGTCGCGATCTCTGAGGGAGGCAGGGGTGCCAACCTCGGCCCACCGCCGCCGCGGGTAGGGCGGTGGTCAGCGCCGCTTTCTAGAGCGGCAGCCGAGAGCGGCCACTACCCGACCCGACCCGATTTCCCCTCCCTCTCCCCTCCTCCCTCCCCGCTAGACACTCCCTCCTGACTGCCAGCTGGTATATGAGGGTGGGGCGGGGTGGCTGGAGGGGCGGGGCGGTGCGAGAAATACATGTGTTACTTGTTAGGTCAGTCCGGTGTGCAGGGTTCTGCGGCCGTTAAAGGCTGACGACGGGATGAGAATGCCATGACATGGCTGATATGGACAGCAGAAGTTGTCCCCATTTAGGCATCCCAAAATTAGCCGACTGTCGAGCACGATATGACCAAAGCTGTGTTGTCAAAACAACGAATGATAAAGCCAATGCGCGCTTATCCAATAAAAGCCCATGACAGGCGGAATCAAAAGAGTAACGCCAGCAATCAGCGTTCATAGACACCATTCCTCAATTCCAGGATCATAACGCCAGTGGCTCGCCCATGAACAGCGAACCGGTCTCAGAACCCCTACGGTCACTCCAGTACCCTCCCGAGGAGAAATTCAGCCCGGCCGTCAGCCGAGAGAAAGGACGGCAGTCGGCGATCGTAATCAATCGTAATCGCCGCCCCTCGACTCGTGAGCAGTTTCATAATCGCTCCAGATCCGTGTTAATGACGCGTCATATCGACAGGAGGTGAACACTTACTTTTCAGACATGGTCGGTTATGCTGCGGAGATTACTGCTTTGCTGCGAATGCTGACCTGCAACGGAGGGTGAATTATCGTTAGTTCATTGAGGCGTCTGAATTTACAGTTTATCACTGACAGTTTTACCGTAAAGACAAACTGCGACCATTCTTTATCACCCAGCGATATGCTATAAAACAAAACGGAACATAATTTAGGGCGAGCACACGGTAAACGTTCTATCATGATGACCACGATTACATACTCCGCGAGAATCTGAACGTGATTGAAATTCACCAGCGAGCAGCTCGATGCAGTTTCGCCTTCGCTAGGCCTCAGGCACCCCGCCTAATGAGACATTAATAAGCACCAACTACCCTCACAGCAACTATAAAATAGACGGGCCCGGCGACCACGCAGTCGGACATGATGTAACAGTTTCACAATCGATCAATTTTCAGTCATGGACCTTCCTCCACAGCCAGTCTTCACAGCGCACGGGCCGTAACATCTCGCAGTTGATATAATTGATATTGGCTCCCATGGTAACGACTAGAAACGGCGTTCGGCTAAGGATGAGTGAGCAACCCAGTTTCCAGGCCTATAACTGAAACGAAAACCGATTTTCCGCGGCTGCGCGTGATGGCTGGGCGTCTCGGCGGGTGGCGTCGAAAACATGGGACGAACGTAACCGCAGAGAACGGGCATCATCACTCACAAGGACAAACTGGGGTGCTAGTATGGGCAAGGAATGTTGAGCAAGGCGTGGTTTAGCTTGTGGGACGTGGGTCGTGCGGGTCGTGCAGCGCGCGAGGAGACCACTTTATCATCCACAGTACAGTGAAAGGTAATAAGTTCCAATCAACAATGCTTTGGTAAATACATGACTATTGAATGCCTATTGGTTCCACGGTCCACCGGCTAAATAACGATCGACAGAAGAACTGGGGTAGGTTCTTCAGCGGCTCTGTCTCTCAGCTCCCACCATCCCTCCGGTTACCCAGAACGTTGTTCTATATACCCTGCCCAGAACCAGCCGTCGGCCGGCCCAGTCCCTGCTTCGAGGGCAGCCTCGTCACGTCACCTCCGTGCGTCTACTGTCGATCCTATCTGGCGTGACGGGCAAACTCGATCGCCGGGCCATCGCATGGACGGTCACCGTCCGTGAGCCAGGTGCCGAGAGGGCGGACTACTGCACCATCACGGTGACTTGCGCAACAACCGGCACTGCGATAACATTCCCATGCCCCGAGGCTGGGAGGTGTATGTAGGACTAGAGCGGAGCCAGACCGACGATCGAGCTAACCTACCTCAATTTTAATTAGGAAGAGTTCTCTGGGACTCGGTTACGATGAATGCCAGGACCAATGATGGAGGAGTCGATAAAAACACGACTGCACTTTCTTCGCTGTCCGATGCGATTGTCCGTAGCCTCTGGGTGGTATGGGGGGGGGAGATGAAACCCGATTTTAGCACTGTTCATAAGGCAGAACCAAATCAACTCCAGCCATTAATTTTGGCAATTATTTCATCTCACCTTCACTCCCCACCTAGGTCAGAATGCAAGAGGATTGAGCAATAAAAAATTGAAGCTTCTGAGGCTTTCAGTCACTTCAATGGTCACTACTACACATACCCTACTCATTCCACATCTCACACTTCCAATAAGATATAGGTCTGATTGATCAGCAACCATGGAAAGGATAAATCTGATGTGATATCATCCTATACCAAAGTTGAAGTCGAAGCGCTTCGATTGCGCCCCACTTACAGACGCTTGATAGATCTACTATCCATCAAGCCAGTGACCTAGAATGCGTGAGAACATAGGAAACAGACATTCACTCAAACCTCAAAATCGAAGCGGGTTCGGGGTTCTCACCGTATTTTCCCCCGGCCTGACGTGACCGCACCGTCGACCTCGTTCCAGCACAGTGATCCGCGGCGGCCCCTGCAGCCAAAGATCATTACGATCATTCGCCCTCTTGGCAGAGTGGGTATTCAGCTATGTGCTAGCTTTCATCAGCAAAATCCTCTCAACGAATCAACGGAAAGTACGCGGAAAATGAGAACCAATCAAATTTCTTTATTGGATTTAGTCGTCATCAAATCTGCTTGTACTCGCAAATGGCCGTCTACGAAAACACTTTTTCTTGTCGCAGCTGCGCAAGGTTTGTCGTCACTTGGCCGTCATGTTGATAAACCGTTAGTGGCTCGGTATTTATCAAGGCCGTATAAGTTAGGTAAGATCGTCCGGGCTCGCTAATGTTACAAATCTGCAACACTACGGTGACGTCACCGGGGCATACGCTCCCTGACTCCATCCGGACCCTGATGCGGTGGCTGGAATCGCTGATAATCGAAAAATTACTGGTGCAATAGCGCTTTTAAATTACTTTAAAAAGGGGGAAATATGATAGCATAATAATTATGAGAATCCCTTGTCCTGACTGGGATTGTATGACCCCGCCACCTAGCGGACAACGTGGTAATTAGGGTTGAGCTGGCGATCGCCAGGTGGCTTGTCAGTAAGCTGTCAGCCGCAGACAGGAGAGGGGCCGTCTGCGTCAGGCGCTTAATATTATGTAAACGCCAGATCATGCTCAGGAAAATGCGACACGCTTCAGAACGGTCATTTATCTCGAAAAAGATGCGGTGCCCTGTGGTGATATGGCCCACATGACTCGGGACCCGTAGCCTACGGGTCCCGAGTCATCAGGGGCCTTATAAGGCCCCTGTGGTCACCGGCAGCTCCCAAGGCCCCTACGGACGCGATACATACTTCGAAAATCGCTAGACAAAGGACTCGGGGACGCAGCCAAGGGGGGAGGGGCACACTGGGCTTTAGCCCCTCCCAAGTCTAGCAGGCGCCATCTGGAAAGACGCCATCCATGGCGCCGAAGGCGCCCTGGATTGCGCCTTCCACGATCATTCTGTGCGCCGATGGCGCCTTTTCAGTGTCCAGAACTCTAGTCACCCTCGACGGTAAGCCATTGCGGCGTCATCATGCGGTACTGGCGCCCAGATTTACAATTTTATATCTCTTTGAGGGTGAAGATGCACCCACAATCCTGAAATGCCGGATATCCACTCCCAATCTCCTGACCATCTAGCGCCCTCGGCTCACCTTCAGCGCCGTTCTGTCTGCTCGGCGCCCTTCTGATCTGTCGGCGCCCTTCTCGCCCTTCAACGCTCTCCTGGCCTGTCGGCACCCTCTTCACATTCGACGCCCTCCGGGCAGACCAGTTAGCGCCCTCATGGACATTATCACACAGCATTCTCCTGATCTGTCTCGCCCTCCACACTTGTCAGCGCCCTCCTGACCTGGCAGCGTCTATCGTATTATAGCGCCCTCCTCACCGTACAGTGCCCTCCTGACCTGTCGCCATCCTCCTCACTGTATAGCGGCCTCCTAACCATACAAAGCCCTCCAGACCGGCGCCCTCTACGTTCAGCGCCCTCCTGATAAGTCGGTGCCCTTTTCACCGTAGACGGCCCTCCTGATCTGTCGGCGCCCTCCTGACCGTACATCGCCTTCCTTACCTTGTCTGCGCCCTCCTCTTTATACAGTGTCCTCCTGACCTGTCAGCGCCCTCTTCACTCGTATAGTGCCCTTCTCATCGTACAGCATCCTCCTCAGTCCTCACCATGGGCGCCCTCATGACCTGTCGGCGCTCTCCCCACCATACAGCGCCCTGCTGCCTTGTCGGCGCCCTCTTCACGGACAGCGTTCTCCAGATCTGTCGCAGCCCTTATCACCGTGCAGTGCCCTCCTGACCTGTCAGCGCCCTCCTCGCCTGTCGGCGACATCTTCGCGTTCAGCGCCCTCCTGACCAGCCTGCGCCTTTTGCAACGCATAGCGCCCTCATCACCATGCATCGCCCTCCCGACCAGTCAGCGTCGCCGTTCATCGTACAGCGCCCTCCTAGTCCTGACCTGTCGGCGCCCTCCTCACAACACATCGCCCTTCTGACCGGTCAGCGTTCTCCTCACCATGCAGACAATGCAACACTTTACAATTAGGAAAGCGTTAAGTAGCCTATGCTTAACCCTCGCCGGCACAGGCCATTTTGCGTCATTCGACGGCACAAGAGGGGGGGGGGTTGGTACGACCCCCCTCGCGTTTGGCCCCTGATTGAGCTAGAGCTTCGTGGAAAAACGAGCGTGCTGCCCGTCACGAGATGAAGCCGATGATATCCAATTTTAAGATCCTAGGTCATCGGGTGACCGGTCAGGTCAATGACCCGAAAATCGGGAAAATCGGGACCTGTTAGAAAGTCGTAAAGTGTGGCTGCTATGGAGTTCTCCGGGGTCCTGATCACTAATATCGTGTTAGTTTTGATCAGAGATGATGTCTTTAAGCATTTAGACCAGGTCAGGTCAGGTCAACCGGTAGGGGTCGTGACGGGTATTCGTAATACGTGTCAACCGCCTCTGACAGCTTCGTAACATGTTAGGAAGGCACCAAAACTACTTCGTAAATGTTCAAATGGTTGCTAAATTCGAAATCAGCTCCAAAAACTAGCCTGGAAACATGTAAAACTCGAAAAAGTGAACACAGGGTCACCAAAGGTCAATGACCTGACCTGACCTTTAGGTGACCTTAACATCCACCCTAATGCATGGGAGCAACATCAAATCACATGTTTGAACGTTTGAAACCACGAAAAGCTTGCAAACGCGCGGCTAATGCGAGCCGACATACGCCGAATCGCGATTCCGGCCAAACATGGTCTCGGAAAGTACGTCACAGGTCAAAGGTCATTTGGGTCAGGGTCATGAAATTTTCAGGGTAGGTGTACAATTTATCAATGCAAAGGTACTGAAAGTTTCGTCGCGAACGGCCGCTTTTTACGCGAGTTATTTCGCGAAAAACCTTAAGGGGGTTGCATCAACCCCCCCCCCCCCTGTGCCGGCGAGGGTTAAAGTGATTTTAGGCGCAAATTAGTAATGAAGCAATTTCCGGAAAATAAAAGGATGACAACGTTTCCAGCGTTTCCGGAACGTTTCCGGAAAGGAACTTGTTTACAATCGTGACCCTCAAAATCGTATTCAAGGCCAAACTTGCGGGGAAGGCCAGCTGACAAGTGTACGCCCCCGTGACGTCACGGGTAATGTTAAACAGTCGGGCGCCCGGCACATAGGAAAGCTCGGGATGACAGCCCCCTGGTATTTATCACAAGCGTGATACACGGTATATAGAGAACTGCGTGATACCTATATAGGCCAAAGTGACAAGGGAATTGTCTTACGATCATGACTAAGGAGGCATTGTTGAATTCTCAGAAATGGCAATGGAGAGAGTTTACCGAGCTTTTCTTGCGAAATGCCTCTGCTCCACCTGAAGCTGCATTAAAGGTGTGTGGTAAACCCTATATTTCATGCCTTTTTCCAAGCATTTCAGCATTCATCCATCAAATAAAAGAAATTGTTATAATGCATAAAGTTGCATGTATCCTGTTAATGCCATTGAATATACTTAAGTTTAAATAAAGGTGTGAATGCAGCTGCTGAATAATTGCATTCCGACTTGCCTGTTCACACCACCGAGTTAATTGCTCTTTTTAAATATAAAGTGCAATAAACATTGCATATGATGGTGATTTGGGGATTGCCATTGTAGTGTCTCTTGTGTCTTAGTTGCATTGCCTAGACCATGGCTGTGTGTTTTGGCCCATGACCATCCCAGGCCATGGTCCTGGCCTGGGACTTCCGAGTTCTGTAGACCTGGTCCTGACTAATTCCCTGATGCAGCTGCCCCAGTTTTGCTGATGACTTTTTCTTCACAGCACGTGGACAACTGGCTGGCAGACAAGACCTATTTGGTTGGAACAGAAGCCACCTCCATTGACACAGACGTGTTCAAACTTATCCATTCGCCACTGGTAAGCAGTTTGGGGGGAGAGCAGGTTTTAGACATAAAGTTTTGCTAATAATGTGAACCATTTTTCATTGCCTGTAGGCTTGATATCCATCAGTAAATGAAAGGTCATGTCAAGTCACTAGTCAGGAGAGAGTAATCCAGTTTGTGTTGTGTCTGCAGCTACCTACTTACTGCAATAATCGTTACTAACAATTTTAGGCATTTCTCAGAAATTGCTGCTCAGTTTTCACTATAATGTCTCCACTCTCCCTCTCTGCGTTCCCAGTCTCGACTATCGCACCAGGAGCGAGAGGCGTACCCGCACCTGAGCCGCTGGTTCCGACTGGTCCAGAGCAGCGTGCCCCCCGACGACCGGTGTCCTCCGCTGGTCATCAGCCGCACCCGGCTCTACGCGTGAGGGCCGCACTCGATCGGTTACAACCAGACACAGGTCGGGTCGTCTCAGGGTCGACAGCGCCGTGAGGCTGTCGAGCGTCGAGGGAGAGACCATCGAGCCCAAGAATGTTGACCTTTCTCAGTGCGATGGGCCATCTTTGTTGGGGTTCAAAAAGATTCGTGCGTGGTGTGTTGATCGTGCTCAGTGCTGACGTGAAAAGGCGGATCATAGGTAGGTACTTTTTGTTAAGAGAAGCGACGTAAAATGTTTCAAGGAGGTGTCAGGCAAGGGCTAAGATGCCAGCGTCGATCTTTTCCGCTTGCTTGACTGTTGAGGAGTTATGCGTCTGTTTGATTTTAGGACCCTTTCCCGTGAAACAACCTCAACGATGCACCAATTGTCGATAACATTAAATTCAGTGTATACATATGGTATAAGGTACCTTGGTTGCTGTGCCCCGAGTGTAACCGTTGGGCAATTATGAGATAATGTCATTAGGTTACTAGACCTGGCATTTGCATTTCGCTACTCCATGGAGCTGTGTTTCATCTTGATATTGAATAGAAAACACAATGAGTGTAGGAATTTTGGG
Source organism: Amphibalanus amphitrite (assembly GCF_019059575.1). NCBI lineage: Eukaryota > Metazoa > Arthropoda > Thecostraca > Balanomorpha > Balanidae > Amphibalanus > Amphibalanus amphitrite. The sequence continues at coordinate 743,714 of NW_024881555.1, forward strand.
ATGTTGAATCTAGAGGGAAAGAGCCCGAGGAGTGGTGCTGAGGCGTGCCGCACTAGCCTGAGGTGTGCTGCTCCGCTGCCACCTGGTGTCGAGGCTCGCAATTAATAGTTAATGCTTGTCCTCCTTGCCACGGGAAGTCTATTCGCTGATTTTCATGCGGGTGACGTCAGATGCATGTCAGAGTGAATAATGCGTGCATATTTTCTTCTTGTATAGTGAACATAGATGTGCAGATTTGAATGGGTAATTTTCAAAGATTTGAGGGCATGCAATTCTGGTAATTCCCCGGTATCCTGTGCACAAACTGTAGTTAATTCGCTAGTTTCCTCGCCTCATCGGTCATCCAATCCTAGTTCTTTACGCATCGCTTGGAAGTTGCAAGTGTTTGAGAGATTCGCTGATCCCTCAGTGGCCTGAATGATGGCTACCATATATTCCTTGAAGGCTGAGCTGAATAGGATGGGAGGAAGACATCGGATGTGAATGCCAGCGAATCGGTCATTGGCCGTGGCAAGCCAACTCCGCCAGTAGCCGCTAGGTGTCGCCCTGGTCAGTGATGATTAGCCGCTCCCAGAGAAGCCAAGGTTGGACAGCTCACCGCCAGATGCCACTACAGTGACGCTTTCAGCGCCTGCCGACAGATGTCGGGCCGGTCGCCAGGTGTGCTCGCCGGCGGCGGCTCCGCCCAGCTCAGCCGGTCAGTTCCCGACCAGTCAGCAGCTCCGAGGCGCGTGTCCGCTACCCTCATCACACACCTCAACCATGAACTCCGTGCTCTCGACGCTGGGGTTCGGCACGCGCTACTGTGTGGTCAGTGACGACCACGAGCGGCCCGAGGTGTACTCGGACGACCACTCCCGGGCGCCCCAGTCGGCCATCGAGCGGCTCACCGACTTCGACACCCTCTACGACAAGTTCTCGTCGGGATCGGCGCGGGTCGGGCGAGCGACGGAGGAGGAGTCGCCGCGGGTCCGACGGCGACAGGACGCCTCCTCGCCCGGACAGACGGTCCTAGCCCTGTTCGACCGGCTCGCCCAGCGCCACAGCCGGACAGAGATCAACTCCTTCGACCGGCAGTTCCCGCTCAGCGGGCGGTGAGTACCGGACTTACATCTTTTGTCTTCTCATTTTTAGCTTTAATTGCAAACCGGTGAAACAACTTTATTGCGTAAAATTGTCTTTGGAGACGGTCAAGCTACAACCACATCCATCGTATCGCATATCACATCGCGTCCCATCACGGGTTTTAAACGCCGTCATTTAAAAGGACCATTAAACGACAGGTTTTGTTCGTGCGCGCGGCGTTCTCTACATGCTACGGTCCGCCGTGTCGGCCGGCGTCCGTTGGCCGCGGCGGTGACGGTGCAAGTCGGACCAGTCCGCCCACCGCCGGAGGCCGGAGCGATGGACTCTCCGGCTGGCCCGCTGGCCCATCCCATTGGCCCATCCCATCTGCCCGCCGGCCATCCCATCGGCCCATCCCGTCGGTCTGACTGACAAATCGGCCAATCCCATCGGTCCATCCCATCGTCCAATCCCATGGTCCCATCCCATCGGCCCATCCCATCGGCCACTCATGCCAGCTTCACTCACTGCAAAACCAGATCCCATTGGCTCACCCCTTCCCTTCATGGAGCTCCGGCAGCCAGACTGCCTCTCCCTCTGACTCGAATGTTCCCTCTTAACGGCTCAGCTATATCGGCGCGGCGCGGCGGTCAGACTGCAGAAGGGTTTAGCCTGCAGAGCGCGGTGCCAGGGGAGGAAGGGATTGCCGCTGAGATTAGCGTCTGCCGCGGCGGCAGGGAGGAGTTGTCAAGGTCGCCGGGGTCGCCAGACATCCTGTACGGACCGCGGGGGGACCGGCAGCTGCGGAGGGGCCAGCTGCAGGGGTTTATCGTGCCATTCACCGCTGTTCTGCTCTGTTAAACGCCGGTGTGGTTTTTAAAGCCAGGTGTGATGGGGTTTAGAATGGTTGCTCTCCTAGCCTCACTACTATATCTACCTTCGTTCGAAAATCCATCCGTCCCTGGCGACACCAGTCGTTTAAAGACGCCGGTACCGGCCGACCGGTTGGCTCGTGCGGCACTTCTCCGACCGGCGTCGGGCAGGTGATGGTCGGGTGACGCCGGCGGCAGGTGGTCGCGACGGTCGCCACCTCAGCGCGTGTCTGGCGCTCACAGCGAGCTCGAACTGGCGAGCAGCGAGCACCAGGTGACGAGTCTCGGGAGGGGACGCGGCGGGAGGCGCCCAAACGGCAGGTGATGCCCCTGCCGGCAGCTGGGGCGCCTCCCCACTGATAAACGGCTCCGGTCTGATGCATTATGCATCTCAGCGGCGTGCCTCCCTCGGGGGAGTTTAAATGGCCACCTCGGTCCGAAACTGCGCCACAAAGCCGGACGCGGATGCAGTGAAACAAAGCGGCACGCGGCGGGCTTTCTGTACGACCGCCGCACCTCATTTGCATCTGAGGGCGCCGGGAGTGTGCCGCTGTGACCCGGGGATCAAAGATCGGCCGATTTCCTCCCCAGGTGGTTCGTCAGGGCGGTAAAAAAGCGGCCCAAAACGGTTACAGTTTCATGGTCGGCGGCCGGCCGGTGGGCTCAGCTACCGCGGAGGCCTTTGTCCGCGCCGGGGAACGGAGCGAGTCGGGACCGCTCCGCGCAGCCAGCCCGCGGCGCTGATGTTTCCGGCACGCCGACCGTTCTGTGGTCATTTTGCCGCGCTTCCTGGCCGTTTTGATACAATTCGTTGGTCATTTCGGCTCAATGGACGATTTGCCGTACTTGACTGAACATTTCCGTCTCAATTCGCCGGCCATTTAAAGTCCCTGAGCGTTTTGTTTCGCTTCGCTTCACATTGCCGCTCGACAGCCACTTCGTCCCGATCCATGTTAAAGGGACCCTCCCACCTTCAAAAAAGTTAATGAATTGGCACGAAAGTGATGTCGCTCGGTTCAGAAAGAGCGAAAACGAATATCTACCAAATTTCATCGAAAAATATTCACCGGTTTTCAAGATATTAGACTTTTACTTTTGTTTACTTTTTGGGATCTCCGCTGTTCCTAGCGACTTTATTTGAAAGTGCGGCATTTGTTGCGCGCAAAGCAGCATATACCACCGCGTGCTACCAAACGTTTTAGTAAAAGATTTAAAAATCGTTAGATCTCCGCTGACGTCACAAATTCTAAGGGGGCATACCAATGCACTAGCCCCTTAGAATCCGAAAACTGCAAGTTTGAAATTCCATATCTCCGAATTAAAGGAAATAGTTCACTTTTAACATGGGGTTTTGAGCTGGAATAGCAGTTTCGTAGCTTGAGCTGAGACTAGCACAAATCAGGAGCTTTTACGGCTCAACGATCACCCTAGACGAAGAAATTCCATTTCTCGTTCCGAAAAGAGTGCCTTGTAGAGGAATGCGTGCCTTGCACAGGAATGCAGCCACGTCATCGTCAGCCAATCAGCGTGCTGCTTACAGCCAATGCAGTATTCGTAGGTTTGAGCTACGCAATATGATTGGTCAATGCGTAATAAGCTTCCGCGTCAAACATTATTTTACATAGAATATAGTTCGCCCTATATTAAAATAAAGAAAATAATTGTTTTTACAAAAAGGTTTTATTTTATTTCATGATTATTTTGAGCATAAAAAATCATAAATCAATAGCAAAATACTGATTTCAGGAAAGTGGACTGTTTCCTTTAAAGCATTTGTCGATGTTGTGAGTGCCCAAACCGGTATTTTCAGGCCATGGCCACCAATTTGGCTATCTCAACTCAAAACTAATGTTAAGGTGGGAGTGTCCCTTTAAATCCGGTCTATGTTTCACGCCGCACGTAGTTTCACTGCTTCCATCCGTCTCTGCATCTTTCCAGTGTTAACTCTCCCCCTCCCTGCATATTTCAATCATGTTCTGTTCCTTTAAACTCTGCAATTCATGATACAGCGGGTATGACCCGTCTACAGCGAAGGGGAGACACGTCATCCCGGCCCCTATTCAGAACTGCGCTGCACGGGGCGCGCCTCTCTGTCTGGTGCACCTCCGTGTCGCGGTGCTGCGGGCGCGGACCCCTGCCGACCCGCAGTTATGCGCTGTGCAGCTTAGAAAGGACACGTGTGGGGCTTAGGGTGTCTTTGTCTGCTCGAGATCAGATCCGGGTGGACAGGAGTCTACGCAGACGTGTCTGGTCTTTACGGACTGGGGATATATGGTAGAGCGTTAGTCATGAGGTAAAACGAATGAGCAACTGCTCTGCAACATGGTCAATGACTTCAGGAAAAGGATCCACATTGCGTTTTGTTTGCAAGTGTATGATTTTTAATGGGTACCATGCTGCTTCTGGACGGAATCGAGCGTAGGAGCGGAATCATGGAAAATGCATCGGTTATGACCGTAGTTGTCTGGTGGGGTGTTTTATGGTCCCTCGAGGCCTAATTTGCCGGACAGCTCGGCTGAACCAGCCAGGGGCGACGCCCTCCTCCCTCATCCCTGGCGGGTGGTTGGCTCCCCACGCAGGGAGGGGACCGTATTGACCACACAGCTAATTGGTTTGTGGTGTTGTGTCCTGGGGGGTGCCACCCCTGACTTTGGACCAGTTCCAGGCCCAGTCACTCATATAGGCAAAGTTTGTGCATCGCCACGCAGAGTATGTATTTGCATTGAACCTGGCGAAGTACTCGCTTGTTTCGGTTTTCCTGTTTTGTGCAACGCCGCGTGATGTCATAATGATTTTGTTGTCGGCTCTGAAGGTCGAGCTGGGCGTGCGGTGCAGACCGTCCGGCCCACGCACCCCGTTAACTGGGGCTGGGCGTGGTACGACTCCTCTTTGTTTATGAACGCATGCTCGATGATTTAGTTGTTAGTTTGGCTAAGGTAGAGCGCTTTCAGTCTCTATACAAATCTAGAGCTAGAGATACTCTGGGCAGTAGGTAAGTGGGTAAGAAATTGGGCCAGGACCGTGTCCGACCTGGTCACCTGGTGACCGGCTCGATTTTATGGTGTCTAGTATAAAACGTGAGATCCTATCCGAATCAGCCAGGACGGCGTGAAATCCGTGAGCCCCGGCCCGAGCTAGCCAATCACGATGAAATAACTATTAGATACATCGCTTTAGCGTCTGTCAAACTACAGCCCAAGCAATACGAATCGATGGACTCGCGCCGTCTCTTCTTCTTCCTGTTTGCCGATGGACCACCGTACCCTGACCGGTGACCCAGTATCGTGCTGCCTTTCGCCGCCACCTCGGGGCCGCCACTCCTCTGTTCTGCCGGTATCCGCGTCCCGGGTCTGCCCGCCACACTCCGGGACCCACTTACCCCAGTGGAGCGGCGACGAGGCCCACTTTACCCCGCAGGGCCGGAACTGGGTGCGCCCGCCCGTCCGTGCCGCCACGGCTGGGCGGGGGCGGGGGCGGCGGCCGCCCGGTAACGGACCGCCGCTCACGGGCGGCGGCGGCGGCGGCGGCGGTCAGCTGATCGGTCGGCCGCTCGTAACGGGCCACCGCGCACGGCCTTTGTCCCAGCACCGGTGGCGTCACTGACAGGTCGGTGACGTCACCGACAGGTCATATGACGTCACCGACAGGTCATATGACGTCATTGGTAGCAACGCGAGGCTGCAGGCGTTGCGGGTCGCGCTCGGGTCGCCCGTGCTTTGCAGCTCCTGTTGCCGGTTATATGCCTTATCGCCACCACCGTTTTTTCGCCGAGCCGACTGCTCAGGTAGCTCATTGCTCAGGGGTCTAGATAACGGTATATGTGCGGCACCGGCCGCGTCGGCGATGCGTGCGGCGCGTGGTGTGCGTGTCCTGTGCGTGGCGCAGCAGCTGGTGGAGCGTATCGTGGCCAGTGCCGCTCCCTGTGGTTTGTGAACGCGGCCGCGGGGCTATGTGGAATGCGACCGACGTCCGAATGAAACTGGGCGCTGGTCGGCAGGTTTTCGTAATGGGGCTAGTATTTAGTGTGAATGTGCTTGTCATTGTGTGATACTGATAGATAATCCGGCGTTGCTGAGCTCAAAAACGTTGGTCGTGGGGGTGTTGAAACAATTCAAGAGGTAGCATAACTTGAATAACACCGATAATGCGCTCGCATATCGAATCGATGTCCGTTCTTCACTTTCAATTTCGAAACTGCATCCGATTCCGCTACCTATCTCATCCGGTGTTGAAACCAAGTCTGTAGAACTCCGTTGAAACTGTGGGAGTGTGGACACTGATTCAGTCGGCTTTGGTTCGGACGTGTGAGGCCGTTAGGGTGTGGTGTGCTGTGCGTTGGAGGGAGGAAGGGGTGCCCCGCGGCCGGCCGCCCGTGGTGACCGTGACCTTGACCCGGTCATGTCCGTCCACTGCACTGCGGCGGCCAGCACGACCTTGACACGGTTCCAGAGCACGGTCTCACTGCCGCCGCCGACGGAGCAGCGAGTCGGGCAGACGCGCCGCGTATGGCGCAGACACACCGGGATTGAGAAACAAACGGATTGGTAACGGTATGCCGCCGGGGTGACGAAATCGAGGGTCGTCTGTGGTTATGGAATACCTCAGCGCCTTGAGACAGACGCAGGGGCATGAAGATATCATGGATGGCATTGAGCCCTCAGATGCCGCGGTGGCCCACAATTCTGGTTGATGGGCTTCTTGGAGGTGTCGCAGCTTCTTCTGACATAATTCAGAAATTCAAAGGAGACTGATGCATTGGAATGAATACCGAGAAGCAGGCGATGAGATGCATTATATGCAACGGGGCGAGCTAGTTTCGCTAATGCAGCGCTGCAGCGCCAGCTACATAATCGATTTCGACGCAAACAAGGCACGTGCTTGTGCCGTGCTGCTATCACAAGGAAACCTGACTCACCACCTGTGATTTTCTGTGTTGGCATCCTGTGTACGCGAGTCATTATCCGTCATTAAGTTGCCGACGACGCGCACTTTTAAAACGTCTTACGGGGGCCTCCGATGCTCGACAAATCGATGTTTTCCGTCACGGCCGATAAACCTCGCAAAGTTACCACACAGCTGTGCTTCAATGAATCCAACTCGAAGCAGAAGCAACCGTTATTTGCCGGTCGCTGTGGTGTATTGGCTAAGTTTTGGTGCTAAGAAGCCAGATTGCGAAGGCCAGTCGGCTTTGGACTGCAGTTTGTATCCAGGCAGACCTGTAACAAAAAGTTAGAATGACCAACCTATTAGTACGAATCCGGCTCTGAGAGCCCAGCTTTGCACTGACTGCCATATACCATATGCAGTTCGCCGAATGTCGGTACTGCTGTCAGATCGCTCTGACAGGCTGGCTCGGTTTTCTGCTCTGTCAGACTGGCCTGTCTGCCCGGCTGACAGTTCTGCCTTGCATCTGACGTAATGTCATTTATTCGATTCCCTGGTTTGACGGCTGTGCAGTATGGCGATACTGACAGTAAAAAAGTTAAAACTAGAGTGGGGGAGAGAGAGAGAGAGAGAGATAGAGGGGGAGAGAGAGAGGGGGTGAGTGATGGCAAAGCGAGGCTGCAAGAGATGGGTGACGGCCGATGGTCGGAGGGACCTTGGACCAGTTCACGCCCGTCCCGCTGCCGCCCGCACCCTGCGCAGGGCGGGGGCGGCGGCGACCGCAGCTGCAGCGGCTCTGGGAGCGGCCGACCACATGCTATACCGCCGCCCGTCGGTCCCTGGCCGCGGCTCGTCCCTGGTCGCCGGTCGCCAGTGGTCGCTGGTCGTTGACTGTTGGCACCACAGTCCACAGCTTCACCGCGAGTCGACCGTCCCTGGTCCAACCACTAATCACCTACCGCCCTCTGCTCACCGCTCACCGCCCACAGCCCTTCGCCCGCCTTAGCCTATAACTGCTGACTGACCAACGCCCGCAGCACCGCCGGAGCTATCATCACCTTTTTATGGCTGCCTGCTGCACCCACAGCAACAAACCCCTCCTCCACCACTCTATCCCTCCCTCCCTCCCCTCTCTCTCTCTCTCTCTCTCTCTCTCTCTCTCTCTCTCTCTCTCTCTCTCTCTGTCTCTCTCTCCCCCTCTCCTGACCAACCGTTCACGCCTGGCCACTCACGGCCACGACTCCGTTGGCCGCTGTCCGATCCCCAGTCACGATCCACGACCTCTTTGACCGGTCTCTGTCTAATCTTGTCTTCGCCTAGCCGGTCCGAGGCCTCCCTCAGGGTCTCTCCCTTCAGACTCCCATTTGTCTTCAGTCTCCCTCATGAGCTCGAGCTTTACCACACACTCCTCCAGTCTCCCTCAGTCTTCTGCAGCAACCTCGTGCTCCCCTCGGGTTCCCCGGCCGCCGCCACCTCCTCCGGGCTGCCCGCTACCTTGAACTGTCTGCCGCCCCTCCCCGGCCCGGGGCATCGCCGCCCTCTGCATACCTGCACGGGCTCGCACATCCCCTGAACGACCTCGACAGACGTGAGCAAGGTCTTTGTGATCTGGCTGCTCTACAAAACCTGCAAGCTTGTCTTCCCTGACTTAGGCCTTTCTTAGCCCTCGCAATGATCTTTGGATGACAGATCGTGGTGTCATTGATCGCGTCTGTCATTCATCAAGCTCCGTCACCCATGTGTCCAGTCCAGCTGTCGTTTGTCACGTCGGTGACCACGTCCATTTATCATTTGTCACGTCATAGATCCACGTTCACCGTATGTCCCCGATCCACTCACATCACGGCAGCTGTGCTCCTGATGACGTCATAGCCCAGCCCCAACTCGGACCTTGCTGACGTCATCTCTCCGACTGGTTCGAACCCAATAAGGTAATCCGTCCGCTTCAGCTCCCCGACACGCCAGTTCGGCCCTCTCGCTCCCGACGTGACCCATCTACCTCTTCGGAAGGATTACCTTTTCACTGTCATTTGAACACGTGTGACCCGACCTCTCTGACTCTCTACCTCTCCGAGTGGATTACCATTCCGTGTGTGCTCCGCGTGACACGTGCGGGATCGGTGCAGAGGTGCACAAAGGGTGGTTCTTTGTCGCTGCGTCGGCGGAAGGCCCGGTACGATTGTGTTAGATGGTGTAACCAGGCAACGGTCGGAGGCTCGCGGGGGGAATGTAATTGAGATTGCTTTACCGGGAATGGCGGAGGGGCTGGTATTGTTCTGTGCTCTGTTGAACGGTGCGTGGGCTGCATGTTGGGGCCTGGTAATGTAAGAACAGCTTTGGTATGGTTGCATTTAATATTGAGAAATAGTGAGCGTATGGTAGTCGGTAATATTTCCAGAAGCTGGATCCTTTGTGTGCGTTTAGTTTCTTTTGCACGCCTGGTGAAAAGATTTATGCTGAAATGTTTCGTTTTTAATTGAATATTTCAGTTATACCTTCCTGGTCCGTGTTATATGCCGCTCTTTGAACTATACGCTCAATTTCTGGTTCCGTTATCTAATTAATTAATAGCGTGCCGGCCAATTTTAACTTTGGAGTCGGGATTATCTCTAAGGTTTTTGAAACTGAGCAAGCCGTCTCGAGTCTCTACTCCATTGTGAATACTTGAAAAATGCGTTTAGAGACCAAACGCAGTCATTTTCCGTGATTCCCACTGCATCTGCAGATTGAAGCATCTTCTAACAACTTTTAAGTTGTTGCGGGATTTCAAGGTCCGAACAGCTGCTCGAAACGCGTCTGGTCCTATTTCTGGAACAAAGGTATTATATTTAAGTGCCGTTTAAATACCGATTCGGAGCCCGATATGCGCTGTATCCGCAGATACAATCTCTGTGGAGATCCAGTTCCGAAACTACCCTTCCAAGGTGAAGTTGCCAGTTCCTTGTTCTTCAGCTTGAGCAGCAGTTTTAGTGATTTGCAGCAGTGTGCCTCGATGTAGAGCTGCATGTAGCGACGTGCAGCTTTGTCTGCAGCTGCTGCTCCGGCCCCGAGGTCTGCAGCTGGGCGGGTCGGCCGTGTTCGACTCGGACCAGTTCCGCCCGAGGGCGTATAATCAGCACAGCGACCGGTGGGCGCCCAGCGCTGTCCGGTCGGCCCGCTGGAGGGCGTATAATCAGACTCGGAGACCGGTGGGCGCCCAGCGCTGTCGGGCCGGCCGCTGCGGTCTGAGTGGATAACTGGGCTGGCCCAGCCGGCCCGTCACCCGGCGACCTAATGGCCGCCGCCCGGGTCATCGGAGTCACTCCGCTCCACGGCCGGCGCTGGCTGCCGCCCTCTGAAGTCCGATGACCAGCAGGATAACCCTCCAGCCATCTAACCCAACATCTGGCCATCTAGGTATTCTAAAATTAGATGACCGCTCTGATTATTGAACTGCCGCTCCTGTTCTTCACCGTCCCATTCTGCTGTCAGTTTCTGCCTTCCGCAGAGCGCTGTTTGTTTCCGGAGTTACCATTGTCTGGTCTGTAGTGGCTATCGCTGACGTCTGTCAAGACAGCCTCAGATTCAGATTCACTTTCAGAATCACATTCGGACCCCCTTAGATTTTCATAAAAACTGGTCCATGTGTACAGTTTTGGACGCTGATTCCAATGGTGAAGTCTGTTTTTCGCCACATATTATACTTTGGCCCCTAGAGGCATTCAAAGTTTTTTTTGGGCGAAGGGGGACCCCCTTAGATTTTCATAAAAACTGGTCCATGTGTACAGTTTTGGACGCTGATTCCAATGGTGAAGTCTGTTTTTCGCCACATATTATACTTAGGCCCCTAGAGGCATTCAAATTTTTTTGGGGGAAGGGGGACCCCCTTAGATTTTCATAAAAACTGGTCCATGTGTACAGTTTTTGACGCTGATTCCAATGGTGAAGTCTGTTTTTCGCCACATATTATACTTTGGCCCCTAGAGGCATTCAAAGTTTTTTTGGGGGAAGGGGACCCCCTTAGATTTTCATAAAAACTGGTCCATGTGTACAGTTTTTGACGCTGATTCCAATGGTGAAGTCTGTTTTTCGCCACATATTATACTTTGGCCCCTAGAGGCATTCAAAGTTTTTTTGGGGGAAGGGGGACCCCCTTAGATTTTCATAAAAACTGGTCCATGTGTACAGTTTTGGACGCTGATTCCAATGGTGAAGTCTGTTTTTTCGCCACATATTATACTTTGGCCCCTAGAGGCATTCAAAGTTTTTTTTGGGCGAAGGGGGACCCCCTTAGATTTTCATAAAAACTGGTCCATGTGTACAGTTTTGGACGCTGATTCCAATGGTGAAGTCTGTTTTTCGCCACATATTATACTTAGGCCCCTAGAGGCATTCAAATTTTTTTGGGGGAAGGGGGACCCCCTTAGATTTTCATAAAAACTGGTCCATGTGTACAGTTTTTGACGCTGATTCCAATGGTGAAGTCTGTTTTTCGCCACATATTATACTTTGGCCCCTAGACAGTGTTGGAATTCTCATTTTCAGTCCTGGTCCCGGAGAATAAAATCTGGCCGGAGAACAGCAGCCCCGAAATTGGATATGCGGCCGTGACACTGGCGGATTCGGGGAGGGTGGGGGTGGGGTGCATTCGAACCATTTTCCCCTCCCGCAGTATCCGAAATGAACGAAATTTCCCTGTTTTCCTCTCAAGAAAAAATTCATGTGAATTGTGAAAGCAAACGGCAGACCTCTCTCGGCACGGGCCGGCAGAGGTCATAAAAACTTGATAACCTACTGTCAGTATGATTTCGACAGGAAATGTGTTGTTTATAGAACACATCTTCCCTTGTTGAGTTCTGAAGCTCGACGTTTCATTAACTTTGAACTTGAGTTGCTTATTAACCAGCTGACTGGCCTTCCGACAGGGACCTACAAATGGGCGTCTCCTAGTCCTGCCTCGCCTGATCTTCCCGGCTGTTCCTGATCCAGAGCCCACAAGGCTCGCACAGCTGACGTCGACCACCAGAAGACGCCTGTGATCCTGTTTGTGCATTCCAATGTCAATCCATATTTATTGGAACGCGTTAAAATGAAACATCTTTTTCTGACACATTGTGTGTAGAAGTTCGTTACAGTGCAGCGCAGCGAATGCAAATTAACTTAAATCGTTTTTGTTTTTATTGGAAGGACTGATGGCCATGCAAAGATAAGTGTTTTGATTTGTTAAGGGCAATCTCTTTCGGCTTGAAAATGTCATTACGGAGCTGTGGGATGACGACATGATAGGGTGGAGCGGAGCCATTGGACCGTACATACGTACCATCAATGGTGCGCCACAGCGGCAGAGACCGTCAAGAGGACGAAAGTGGCTACGGTGAGCCGTATCAGGAAAGACCTTTCAGGTGGGACGGGAGTTCCCGTTTGGACAGCCCACTCTATCGCTCATAGGGTCATCCCGAAGAGGATTTAGATCGGTCGAGATCTTGTCCTCGCCACCGCGACGGTTATCTGGTGGGGGTTGAGTACCAGCCCGGAATAGATTGTGAGCGAGGGTGCGAATGGGTTGGTCTGAGGATGGGAAGGATAATTTCAAAAATAATTTGAAGCTGTACTCATAAAAATGCGAGAACCTCACCGTTGCCAACGAGACTGTTCACTTACCAGCCCTAGCGAGTGAATATGCATGTACCTACTTAGTATCTTATACCTAGGCATATTTAGGCGTGCACGGTGCAACACAGGCGATATGACGCCAATATATCATCTACTATGGGTGATGAATGATGATATATATGACCAATATATACGACTACTGTGGGTAATTATGCCTCTGACTGACAACAAATTAAGCTAAGAGTCGGGGAGAGACTGTGATCTGAGGAAAGAGAGGGTAACACGACGCTCTTATGACACGAGAAGGGATTGAAAATTGTGCTGTGTGTTCGGTGCAGTCGAGGAGAGTCGGAAATTAAGGGAAATATACCACTTTTCTCAAATTAGTTGTTACTACAGTTTCGCGATTTTTAGGCTTATAGGTGATGATCAGAAAAGAAAATATTTCATATTTACAAAGTTTTTTTTAAATATTTTCATATAGGAAGAACTATATTCCATCTTTGGTAGAGGCTATAAAATAGTGTTCCACGCGGAAGCTTATTACGCGTTGACCAATCATATTGCGTATTTTAAAACCAACTGCACGCTGATTGGCTGAGCTTGGCCTCTGCGACAGGTGGCTACAATTTCCGCATTCTTACGTAAGACACCACATTCCTGCGTAAGATACTATTATCGGAACGATAAATGGAATATCTTTGTCTGGGGTGATCGCTCGGCTGTAAAAGCTCCTGATTTGTGCTAGTCTCAACTCAAGCCGCAAAACTGCTATTCCAGTTCAAAACCCATGTTAAAAGTGGTACATTTCCTCCGGCGTTTCGTTGTGTCGATGGCTGATCCCAGTCAGCATTATTACCAAGGCCCCACATGGAGCCAAGGTGGGCCACTTGGTGGGGCCCACATTAATTTGTCCCTGGGCAAATGGTGGGGCCCACCAGGGCTGGCCCACATGGACTCAAGGTGGGTACCATGTGGGGCACACGTGGGCCCCATTGGCTGCCCACATCCAGCCCACCTACACCCCATTACATGGGCTACCCAACCAGTGCCCATGTTTAGTCCACCATACGGGAACACCGCGTTAATGGCTGCAAAAATATATATTCACCAAAATTTCTGGATATGCCCTCCTACATGGTGCAGACAATCTTATTTCGAAGCACCATGCATGTCAAAAAATAGGTCAGGATCGAACAATTTTCAGAGTAGGTGTAAAATTGATCAAATCGAGTGTACAGAAAGTTTCGTCGCGATCGAACAAGTTTTGCGCGAGTTATTCGCGAAAAAAACGAAAGGGGGTCCATCCGACCACTCCACCCTCTACAAGTGCGAGGGTTAAGGGCGTTCAAAAATGAAAGATGATGCTCATAGGTAGGTACTCAAATGGTGATATCTCCATTCACAAATAATAAGACTATTGATGCATCAATTTGTAGATCCAGAGGCCCAGTTTCCCATTGTGATCTAATCCCACAGATAGTAAATGGAACATTTGGTCCATTTTCACATTTTTAACATATTTGGGCTAAAGATGTACCTACCAGACCTAGATTTTTTTTTTGCTTGAGAATTCCAGTGAGATCATCCAATAATTGAGATTATGACATGGGATTCCTTGCAATCACTAATCAGAGAACCTGTGGTTTTCCCAATGACCCAAATTCAACATTTAGATGCGCGTGCACATCTGACATTGAGTATCTTAACCCGCGCCCCGTAGGGCTATCGGCAGACCCTACCACCCGTAAGGGGGGGGGGGGGCGTTTCGACCAGGGATGCGGAGCCGTGGAAATTTCAGACGGCTCCGGCTCCGGCTCCGGCTCCGGCTCCGGCTCCGGAGAAAAAAATCGGCTCCGGCTCCGGCTCCGGGTGAAATGTCATGGCGGCTCCGGCTCCGAGTAAAATGATCCGGCTCCGGCGGCTCCGGCTCCGGCTTCTACTCAGTACATCCCCTATGCGATCAATTAAATACGGGTGGAAGAAAAAAGGCGATGGGATTGGTGCACGTTGCTTCTGTATTTGTATAACAAGGCTATTTTGAATACCACATTGTTTTACGCCTTGTACTGTCAAACCGACCTCGGTAAATAATTGTTTCCTCTTAAAAAAGGAGCCGTAGTCGCCCCCTTTTTTGACGGCTCCGGCTCCGGCTCCGGCTCCGGGCAAAATATGCCGGCTCCGGCTCCGCATCCCTGGTTTCGACCCCTCTCCTCTAGGATCTCGGAAATTTACCGGCTGATTTTCAAAATTCAAACGGAGTTCGATAGCCCCAACGGGGAACTACCTTGTGACCTAATTTCATTGACCTCGGTCCAACCGATTACGACACAGTTCAGGTCAAAGGTCGCATTTTCACCGTTTACGGGCATTTCAAGAAATGTGTTGTGAAATCGAGTAAATTGGTATGTTATTGTAAATCATCGGTGGATAATTGTTCGTCAAACACATATTTTGCTATCTTAGGTCACTGATACCAGGTCAGGTCACAGAGGTCAGGTCACTGAGGGTCACAATATGAAAAATGAAAATGTCGTGTGATACTTGTTTATGGTCCATTTTACATGACAAATGCGATTATGTGGGTAAGACAGCCTTTGAGGTCAGTTTGGGCTATGTTCTGGTGAAGGTCAGGTCAAGGTCAGGTCAAATAAGGTCAAATTTCAAAGTTGATATTTATGCATAAAATTGGTATCGATCCGAAGCAGCTCGTCACGGGGAGTCTACTGGTGGTCTTTGTTTTGCGCTACGTGGTCTAGAATTGCTAAAAATTGAGTTTGAAAATTTGACGTCATCATTTTTGAACATTTTTCTCGATATAACCTGGCCACAAAGAGGCAACGATGTGAGATTTGGTATGTGGATAGAAGACGGTAGGTTCTATTATATATATTCCGTTTTTTTTCGAAATTCGAAAAGCTTTTGGGATTTTTTGGCTATTATATCCAAAAATTACTTTTTTATTTTAAGGGTCAAAATTTTAAAATTTCAAAAATCGGAGATAGCAGGTTTATAGCCCTGTTAATTCTTCACCTTTTATGTCTGGAACATTTTTCTGTGTCTTGGAAGCTGTAGGCCTGACAGTTCTTCTCGCGAAACCTTTTTTGTGGAAAATGGCAGAACATGACGTCATTCTGACGCCATTTGTGGCCAACCCATCATAGCCTCTGAAAATTCTTTTGGTCACAATGTGTAAAATTGATGCCCGGAGGGGTCCTGAAAGTTTGGTGGCGATATCTGCAGCCGTTTAGGAGATATCTACGGAAAAGGACGGGGGCGTTTCGTTCCTCCCTACGGGGCGCGGGTTAATCATCCAGCCCAGATCCGACACTGCATAGGTACCTACTCCGGATACAACTATTGTACTTAACTTACCTTTCAATTTTGACGATCACGCCGGTTCTCAACGAAACTATAACTCAAACTTCTGACAAGTTGGGCAGCTCACTCCAACTGCTTTCATCTCAATCTTGTGCTCTGCTTAAATATTTAATTATTATGCAGTCATGTGCACTGATCAATGTTCTGTTTACCATGAGTCCGGGCAAAAAAGGGCAAACATGAATCAGATATAAACTACAATCCAACCAATTAATAGCAGACAACACCAATTGATGCACTGCCGCGACCACATGGCTCGACCTGGCTCAGTCTATGATTGATCAGCTGACGCCACAGCAGAAGAAACATGGCGATGGCAGCTTCGATGGACGGACCAAAATATCATAAAATCTTATTTATATGCAACGAAATAGCCTATAACTGATACGCAAGGTAAATAAAGCAAATTTGTGGCAAAAACTAAGTTCTGGGGGTGCTAAGTGCAATAGTTTTAAGGAGAATATAAGAGAAGTGACCACGAAATAAACAATTTTTATTCTCCGGTCGGGGAAACAGGAAATTCAATAATGTCTTGAACCAAGCCATGAAAATTGTATTATTGAGCTATAAAAGTAAGCAGCATGAATTTATCTTCTTGTAGAATGCAAAAAAGTGGAAGGAAACCGTTTTGGTATCAGAAAATTTTCTGGTCCCCGAAGACCTATTTTGCGGAGAATCCTAATAATGATGCAGCCGTGTTTGGAACAAATTTGTGCGCTATCGGGATTATATCTTCTTGTGCTCTTTTGATAGAACTATGAAGGAGGTGCAAGGAAAGTTGTTGGTGCCCTTTATATTTATTACTTTAATTTCTAAAGCCCTTTTCTAGACGCCTCCGGGGCAACGAACAACGGCAAAATTTAACGTTTTTGAAATAAACCGTACAGAGAAACCGAGGTTACAGAGTTCCCCATAGATGCCGTTACCGGTTTGATAGAATAGAAATAGAATCATAGGGTTAGAGCTGACAGTTTTACCGCTTTGTGATGCATGCATTTTGTTGGACCGTAATATTAGGCTTTATCACAGCCTTATTTTGTCTTTTTTGTTGTTGCTGACAATGAAACAATTTATACTTACTTGTGACTTGTTGACTAGAAGAAGGTAGCTCATAATTCTGGAGAGAAAACCTGCAGAGTTTGCCTGGCAGCAGCCGCTGAATGGGGAGGAGGGGCCGGAACGGATTCCAGCCAAGCAGCACGGCTCAGCACAGCTGCCCGTAGGTATGCAAGGACCGTGTGAGCCGGAGCCCAGAGCGGAGTTTCGGAGACTGACGATCGGTTACGGTTGGTGTGTGTGTGTTTGTGGGGGGGGGGGGGGCAAATTCAGTCTCGAATCGTTCGTATAGCATACATTTCTGCTGCCTTTGAGAGCGTCTATCAAGTGCTATCCGGCACTTGCAGGGGGCGGGGTCAATATAGCCCCTCAGTTTTTCATTAATTACCATCGTGAGGGCGGCAGACCTCGCTGAAAATTGCCACACTATCGTATTGATCAATTGTACATGTTAACTTAAATTTTCATGACCCTGACCCAAAATGACCTTTGTCCTGTGGCCTATTCTTCTCGCCCTTCTCGCAAACATGTCGAGAAATACGATTTAACGAACATAAGCGCATCTTGCATTTCGTTTCCGGACTTGTTTGTGATAAGAAACGTGCCAACGTGTGAAATGCTGCCCGTTCCATGCATTATGGTGGGTGTCATGTCAGGATGACATGACGGCCAGTAACCATGCTAGTAGGCGGACACCGATTCACAGCTATGTTCACACCCTGTTCACTTCATTTCGGTCTACTTCGTTCACTCTTACAGAAAATAACAGAGACCAAAATATGTCACTGCTGGTGATAGGCGATAGCATAAAAAGTGCACATTTATTAGGCACGAAGAGCATACACAACACAACATGAAGCATTGATGATGCATTCACGTCACAATTCGTGTGATGCATGGCATGTGTAAAAAAATGCTGGTTTTGACATTTACAATCATAGTTTGTTCGATTTTAGGTACGTATCATAAGTATTTTGGGCGAGGCACCCACGAGGCACGCAAGTTGGATGTGCGGTGAGTCATTCAATGTAACGAATGTCTTAGTTCTGTGCACGATTTGACCAGCTAGAACACAAATTGTACATTTGAATGTGCTACAATGGATAATATGGATTGACATGAGGAGATTCACGAACAAGATCAAAGCGTCTTCGAATAGTCCACAAAGTCCGTTGGGCGCAGTGCGTAGACCGTCAAGGAGCAGGAACAGCCGGGAAGAGCAGGCCAGGGACCGGTTCCACGTAGGACTGGTCTGGGAGACTTCATTTATGGAGGATCCTGTGGGAAGACCAGTCAGTTGGTTACCATGCAGCACAACAAAGGATAACTTTTAGGGATCCACCTTATCCCAAATTTGCGGATTGTGCATGAATCTCGCGGACCCAATGACTTGATAAATCAATGAGTTATTAATTGAACAAAGCATAAAAACTCCAGAATCGGTTAACGTTCCGTAATTTGCTAGTTCGTTGATGTCTGGACGACTTTGCGCCAGTCGCTGTTCTTTTGCTAGTCACATTTTGACACAGAGGTGCCGGAGTATAAAATTGGTAAGGAGAATAAAATCTTTTGGACCCGCCCGGGACCAGAAAAGGGCCTCATTTCCAACACTGCCCCTAGAGGCATTCAAAGTTTTTTTTGGGGGGAAGGGGGACCCCCTTAGATTTTCATAAAAACTGGTCCATGTGTACAGTTTTTGACGCTGATTCCAACGGTGAAGTCTGTTTTTCGCCACATATTATACTTTGGCCCCTAGAGGCATCCAATTTTTTTAGGGGAAGGGGGACCCCCTTAGATTTTCATAAAAACTGGTCCATGTGTACAGTTTTTGACGCTGATTCCAATGGTGAAGTGTGTTTTTCGCCACATATTATACTTTGGCCCCTAGAGGCATTCAAAGTTTTTTCGGGGGAAGGGGGACCCCCTTAGATTTTCATAAAAACTGGTCCATGTGTACAGTTTTGGACGCTGATTCCAATGGTGAAGTCTGTTTTTCGCCACATATACTTTGGCCCCTAGAGGCATTCAAAGTTTTTTTGGGGCGAAGGGGGACCCCCTTAGATTTTCATAAAAACTGGTCCATGTGTACAGTTTTGGACGCTGATTCCAATGGTGAAGTCTGTTTTTCGCCACATATTATACTTTGGCCCCTAGAGGCATTCAAATTTTTTGGGGGAAGGGGGACCCCCTTAGATTTTCATAAAAACTGGTCCATGTGTACAGTTTTTGACGCTGATTCTAATGGTGAAGTCTGTTTATCGCCACATATTATACTTTGGCCCCTAGAGACATTCAAAGTTTTTTGGGGGGAAGGGGGACCCCCTTAGATTTTCATAGAAACTGGTCCATGTGTACAGTTTTTGACGCTGATTCCAATGGTGAAGTCTGTTTTTCGCCACATATTATACTTTGGCCCCTAGAGGCATCCAAATTTTTTTAGGGGAAGGGGGACCCCTTAGATTTTCATAAAAACTGGTCCATGTGTACAGTTTTTGACGCTGATTCCAATGGTGAAGTCTGTTTTTCGCCACATATTATACTTTGGCCCCTAGAGGCATTCAAAGTTTTTTGGGGGGAAGGGGGGACCCCCTTACATTTTCATAAAAACTGGTCCATGTGTACAGTTTTGGACGCTGATTCCAGTGGTGATTCCAATGGTGAAGTCTGTTTTTCGCCACATATTACACTTTGGCCCCTAGAGGCATTCAAAGTTTTTTGGGGCGAAGGGGAACCATTGGAATCAGCGTCCAAAACTCTACACATGGACTAGTTTTTATGAAAATCTAAGGGGGTCCCCCTTCCCCCCAAAAAACCTTTGAATGCCTCTAGGGGCCAAAGTATAATATGTGGCGAAAAACAGACTTCACCATTGGAATCAGCGTCAAAAACTGTACACATGGACCAGTTTTTATGAAAATCTAAGGGGGTCCCCCTTCCCCTAAAAAAAAATTGGATGCCTCTAGGGGCCAAAGTATGATATGTGGCGAAAAACAGACTTCACCATTGGAATCAGCGTCAAAAACTGTACACATGGACCTGTTTTTATGAAAATCTAAGGGGGTCCCCCTTCGCCCCAAAAAACTTTGAATGCCTCTAGGGGCCAAAGTAAAATATGTGGCGAAAAACAGACTTCACCAGTGGAATCAGCGTCCAAAGCTGTACACATGGACCAGTTTTTATGAAAATCTAAGGGGGTCCCCCTTCCCCCCAAAAAAAAACTTTGAATGCCTCTAGGGGCCAAAGTATAATATGTGGCGAAAAACAGCCTTCACCATTGGAATCAGCGTCCAAAACTGTACACATGGACCAGTTTTTATGAAAATCTAAGGGGGCCCCCCTTCCCCTAAAAAAAAAATTGGATGCCTCTAGGGGCCAAAGTATAATATGTGGCGAAAAACAGACTGCACCATTGGAGTCAGCGTCAAAAACTGTACACAAGGACCAGTTTTTATGAAAATCTAAGGGGGTCCCCCTTCCCCAAAAAAAACTTTGAATGCCTCTAGGGGCCGAAGTATAATATGTGGCGAAAAACAGACTTCACCATTGGAATCAGCGTCAAAAACTGTACACATTGACCAGTTTTTATGAAAATCTAAGGAGGTCCCCCTTCCCCCAAAAAAATTGAATGCCTCTAGGGGCCTAAGTATAATATGTGGCGAAAAACAGACTTCACCATTGGAATCAGCGTCCAAAACTGTACACATGGACCAGTTTTTATGAAAATCTAAGGGGGTCCCCCTTCGCCCAAAAAAAACTTTGAATGCCTTTAGGGGCCAAAGTATAATATGTGGCGAAAAACAGACTTCACCATTGTAATCAGCGTCCAAAACTGTACACATAGACCAGTTTTTATGAAAATCTAAGGGGGTCCCCCTTCGCCCAAAAAAAAACTTTGAATGCCTCTAGGGGCCAAAGTATAATATGTGGCGAAAAACAGACTTCACCATTGGAATCAGCGTCCAAAACTGTACACATGGACCAGTTTTTATGAAAATCTAAGGGGGTCCGAATGTGATTCTGAAAGTGAATCTGAAGCTGAGGCTGTCTTGACAGACGTCTATCGCTGTCCGATTGTTTCTCTGATACCGGTCCTATCGGCCCGTGTGGGGACCTGGACCTGACCCTGACCGACCTACCGGAGGCCGGTCTCATTATTCGTCTCCCAGGCAGGGGTTCCTGCGGCGGTCAGACGGGAAGCCTTTTCCTGAGAAGCTTCTTGTTAAATTAAACTGCTGTAATAATTTTTTTTTTTGTGAGATCGTATGCGTAGTGCGCAGTGTTCAAATAACAAAAAACATGCAAGTGAGATCAAAATGCAGGGCGAGGGGAGATAAATTGCTACGTCGTTTGTCTTTACCATAAGCAGGTTTGCCGTCCGTCTGATATGATCGCGTTTTAAATTCAAACTCTGTTCACGTTGTAAGGTCAGATTGTATCGCAAACCAGTCTTGGTGGTTGTTTGCTCTGCGAGAGGAAACTGTTGGACTGTTGGGGCGGTCCCGACTAGCGACCGAGTGTAAAAAGTTCGAGCAAACGTTCGAGAAGGATCAGTGGTGGATAAATAGGCGAGTACGATATAGCTGGGTCGAATCTGCACGATGCACTGGCGATGCTGGACTTGCTGGAGGCAGTTCACTTCGAGCGAGGAACGAGCTGAGAGGGCACTTGAAATGAGTCAACAGTGAAAAAAATTATTATGGTCGCATAACTCGCATACCTTTTGACGCACAACTCGATTATGTGTGACAGATAAAGAAAACGGTGATTGTGTTCAGTTGTGTCCTGCCAGGGTAAAATCCGCAGCAGACCGTTCACCGTGGGGCGCCTTGAATGACTCATCAGTTTCTCTGAAGCGAACTAGTTACTGTGAAAGTCCCATCGAGATAAGCGTTTTGTAATGAGGCTCAGTAAGATGTCGTTGAATCGTCGGGTGATTTCCGCTCTCCATGGCGAAGCGACTGGTAGAAGCGAGCGAGCGGCGGACAAACCCAGGATGTCTGTCTTTATGCAATGCGCCGAATGTTTTGTGGGCGTTCCTCATTTCCTGTTATTTTCACAAAATAGCGTGACACTTTGGTGAAATGCGTACACCGAAGGAGCCTGGAAATCCAGTGATTTTCCATTCACGTTTTCCATTTTAGCTCAATGCCACCCTGAAAGCGGCCCAATGTCCATGAATACGGGGTTGAGGCTCTGCGCCGCTAAATTTCGGAGACGCGTCCCGAATAATTCGCTCGTTATCCGGTCCGATAAGGCGTTAAAGCCGTCGCCTTGTGCGCCACAGAGCTGCGGGGCCTGGTAACCCGCCATTACGAAGGCTGGCGGCCGACAGCCCGGTCGATTTACAGTTGTGCGTGCCCCGAGTGCGGGTAATGGAATATAGCCAGGGGTCAGGTCATGCCAAGGCGAGTGCGCGTTGTCCATACCGGGTGAACGCGGCCGGCTTGTGACGACATAGGGCGGGGGTTAACTCGATCAACGGAATGGGCTCTTCGTACAGGTCTGCAGTGTGCGGCTGGGGTTGAATACAAATAGCCTGACGTGGTTACAGCTGTTCACTGCCAAACCGTTTCCCCGAACAGCTGATCGGCACAGTAGGTCACAACCTGGAGCCACATGACCTGAAAAGCACCGCTGCTGCTGTGTGCACAGTACACCCACCGGTTTTCACCATTCGACCCGTGCAGCTGAACGGTACCGATGGCTTCATAGGCCGCTATCGTGAGTCCACGGACCCGCTGCCAGCCTCTCACGGCTGTGGCACCCATTCCGGTCACGGAACGGGCATTAGCCGGCCTTGTGCCGTATATCAGCGGCCTGCCAGAGCAATGGTCCGAGCTCCAGACAGCGCCCTGTGACGGGCGGTGACGGTGGAGCCCCGCCACCTGCCCCTATCCGGGTCCGTGTGTTTCCGTGCACCCATATTGTGCACTGTGCACGCACCGTGACGCCGTGCACCGGTGCACGCCAACCGGTGCACGCCATGTAGAACCGATCATTGCTAGGCGTCCCTGGTAAAATTACCGAGCGCGTGCGGGCCGGCCGCTCGCGCTTACTCAACGAATAATTGACTGGGCCGCGTCTTTCGGCGGGTGCCGGCCGGTCGAGCTGTGGCGTAACGCGCGCGCGCGGCCCGGGCGTTGAACAACACAATCCGGCCACTTTCATCAGCGCGCTCTGTGCCGACGCATAACGTATGTCGCGCACGCGCCCGGGCGCCGCCGGAGACGGGCCGACGGGCGGCGATTAACCCGCTCCCTGGTGGGGTCTGTTTATAACGCGACCTGGTGGGGGGGGGGGGGCTATTTTTTGCCCCCCCTCGTATCTCCGAAACTACTGGACGGATCCGCAAAATTCAAACGGCGTTCGAAAGGCCTGTCAAATTTGTTGAAGGAAACCAAATTTCATTGACCTCGGGGTCACCGATGACGTCACAGGTCAGGTCAAAGATGAAATGTTTCACCGTTCACGGGTCATCTAGGGAATGCGCTATAACACCGAAGAAAACGCATTTTGTCGAGAATCAGCCATAGGGCGTCAGTTGCCTAGTTCAAATGTTGCTATAAGAGGTCACTGACATTACCAGGTCAGGTCACAGGTCAGGTCACCAAGGGTCACAGGTCAGGTCACATGAACCTTACTTTAGGTACTAAGGTTGTGCGATGCATGTTTTATGGCCAATTTTTCATTTTCAACTCAATGGTGTTGGTTTTAAGACTATCAGGTACGGCTTAGGTCACTTTCTGGTGAAGGTCAGGTCAAGGTCAGGTCAAAAAAGGTCAAATTTTAAAGTTGTTAGTTTTGCATAAAATGGGTATTGATTCGATGCAGCTCGTCACGGGGAGTCTAATGGTGGTCTTTGTTTTGCGCTACGGGGTCTAGAATTGCTAAAAATTGAGTTTGAAAATTTGACGTCATCAATTTTGAACAGTTTTTTCACTATAACTTCGCCAAAAAAGAGGTATCAATCTCAAATTTGGTATGTAGATAGAAGGGGGTAAGAGCTATCACATATATTCCTGTTTTTGCGAAATTCAAAAAACGTTTTTTATTTTTCGGCTATTATATTCAAAAAATCTATTTTTTTATTTTTGGGGGTCAAAATCCAAAAATTTCAAAAATCCGAGATAACAGTTTTGTAGCCCTGTCAATTCTACAGCTTTTATGTCGATATCGTTTTTCTGTATTTGCAAAGTTATAGGCCTGACAGCTCTTCCCGCGAAACCCTTTTTTGGGTCGAAAACGGCAGAACATGACGTCACTCTGACGTCATTTCTGGCCAACCTATCATAGCCTTTGGAAAAAATTATGGTCACAATGTGTTAAATTGATGTCCGGGAGGGTACTGAAAGTTTGGTGACGATCGGCGCAGCGGTTCTGGAGATATATCGAAAAGTCTGGAGGGGGTGGGGGCAAAAAATAGCCCCCCCCCCCCACCAGGGCGCGGTATACACACCTGACGCGCGTGGACGGGCCCTGGTGGACGACGCACGGTGCCCCTGGGCGCGGAGGCAGATGCCTCGTTCACTATGGACTGACGGTGGCGGTGAAGGGGAGCGGGGAACTGTCGGGCGGGCAGACTGTTGGTTTGACAGGCCCTCAGGCATATGTCACACTCTGACCGGTCACGCTGCCGTCGTTTTCTCCGCGATAGGCCGTCTCCTACCTCACCCATCCCCGAGGTGTTGCGACTACGTCAATCTCTGAGCCATCACAGCACGGCAGATGATTTTAGCGACGCCGACGCCTGATAGCCGGAGACCACCTGCGTCCATTGCGATGCCAACGTGCCGCCGCGACGCCGTACGATAGGGAGCGACCGATAACAGTCGCACCGCGCTGAGCGACCCGCCTGCTGAGCCAATATCGCTGGTATGCGGTGGTTTGATATCGGCGGATACGGCGTTCACTACACCGGAATTACAGGTCTGAGTTTGAAGCAAATACTTGGTGTATAGAACCTCAGGTTTTACGTATAGTGTAAATAAAATAAACGGTGTATAGAACCTCAGGTTTTACGTATAGTGTAAATAAAGTAAACGCTTCTTTTCTTTCAACGAGGTTATTCATTCACAACGGTAAACGTTTTCTTTTCCTTCCGTTAGGTTTTTATTCGGAATGCTTGCGTGGCTGAACGTACCTAACTTCCTACCCACATCTGAGAACCTCGGTCTATTTTACCAAAGCCATCACCCTCCTACGATCAGCCGAGCCGGTATTATTTAGCAGCTGTGTTACCTCGGTCAAGGCCTGCCGGTGGGTATGGGTGCGCTGGGCCAATTATCAATAATAAACGTTGCATGGAAGTGGCCGCCCTGCAACGGGACGCGGCCGCTTCTCATGTTTAACCCTAGAACGCCTAGGGGGGGGGGGGTTGTATCAACCCCCCCCCCTGAGGTTTTTTCGAAGTGCACGCTAAACGGCTTGTCGTAGCGGGCTGAAATTTTCAATACCCTCTGGGGCAACCTTTGCGCATCTTTTGCCGAAAAAAAAATGATCGGGTCATGTCAGGTCACGGAGTTATGACGTCATAAGAGGTACAGCCTCCGGCCGACAGTTACCAAACGTGTGCGCCGAATCCCTAGGTTTTCTGCCGGTGATACCCACATTGTTTGATGGATCATGATGAAACTTCCCATGCATGTTGGGGCAAGCATTGGCTATCGTATGGTGCAAGAAAATTGACCGGGTCAGGTCAGGTCACGGAGTTATGACGTCATAAGAGGAACAGCGTCCGGTACTATTTTTGAAAAGCGCCCGAACCACTATTTTGCTAATTCTTGTCACCTCAATGGGAATATGCAGCAATATTAGCTTCTATAGGGAGCAAATGGACCTCCCAAATCCGAAAATACAATCAGATTTCAAAAATTTAAATTTTGATTTTTCGAATTTCTGCCGCCGACTGTGACCTTCCCGACTTCCGGCGCTCCCAACGCGCCATTTTTAGAGCTAGGGAAACGAAATACATACCAAACAATAGAGAATTGATCAAGGAACACGATAGTGAAGGTTTCAAGTCGATATCTCTCACCGTTTTGCCGCAATCGCCGCGGAAAGTTGAAAAAAGTCTATTTTTCCGAAAATTTGACCTTTGACCGGTCAAAAGTAGGTCAAATGTTGACCTAGGACCAAAAAATATACCACCAATCGCGAGATCTCGTTGAGAGCAATCCGTTGGTTTTTTCCGCTAAGCTCTACGACCTTCCGTTTCGAAACGCCAGGGGGGGGGTCGTAACAACCCCCCCCCCCCCTGGTCGTTCGTGTTATGAGAAATGGCCTGGTCGTGCGAGGGTTAACGTCGAACACAAGCGGAAGTGAAGTGCATGTTGCATGCGGGTGTTTTATAGCCTGGGATCTGAGAGTGACCTTAGGTCCCTTCCCTTCCGGCCGAGAGCATCTGTTCCAGCGTCGAGGCCCAACCAGAGGTGTCTCAATGCGGGAAAGGAATGAATGTGTGAGATGCATCGTGCAACATTTCTCAAGGTGCTTCACAAGCATGTTCACTGTGACGAAATTACTGCACTGTCGTGTTGGTAGTTATGTGATGCGAATGCCGCCGGCGCGCTGTTATTTTTCTGTTGCGTGTCTCATGTCTGGCCGCTGCAACGACTGTATTTTTTCTGTTGCATGGTGCATGGCTGAGCAGTGAGCGTTGATGACTGTTATTTTTCTGCTGTGTGTTTGGCCACTGACGATTGTTTCCTCGCTCCCCGCAGACCGGAGCCGTCAGGGGCCCGTCTGGCTGAGAGTCGACCCTCCGAGTCACCCCGCGCCTGGGTTCCGTTCGACAGGTAAGACCCCATCATCAGGGACGGTACACGCGAGCCAGGCGGAGCTGATCAGCGGTCCTGGGCTTGCGGAAGGAGGGGATACACACACGCACACACACTGAAAACAATTTCACCCGAAGCTGGCGAATTAAGCGTTGCTCTGCGGGTGGTATATGTGTATTAACTCGCCATATCCAGATTCTAGCTAGAGGGTAAGCAGACTTGCCTGCCTTATTACTCGTAAATATGCACTGCACCCACAGTCTGCAGTAAGGTAGCTACCCAGCACCGGATATTGTCCCCGCGTGTGTCGAGTCATTGACACAGCCCTCACTGAAAGAGTTGGAACTACTCGAGGTATCGTAAACACGTATCCGTGGATGGCGAACCTTTACATAACCTGCCCTGAAGGAGTTGGATCTACTGTTACAACTAGATGGCGTTGTCTCATACAGTTTTGAATTACAACAATTTTTTAACTTTTTTTTGAACCAATTATATATTGGCACATTGTTTGGCGGTTTCCAAGTGGGGGCGAAAGTACAATTGTTAGGGTGCACGTTTAAAACCTCTGCAATATTCATCACGGGACGATTGGCAACGCTTTTTCTTCCGAAACTACCTAGTGAAACCATTTAGATTCTTATATAGGTCACGAAAGCAGCGGCATCACATATTCTTGATTTCGGGCGGTCTGCATGACTGCCGGTGACTGAGTCTGGTCGAAATTTCTATGGGAATTCGATTTGAGCTTTCCCACCGATGTGAAACTTTCTCACCGATGTTTTCTAGGTGTGAGATTGTTATAATATAGATATTTTCCCGCAAATATGGTCAAGCGTGGGAGTTTTTTTTTGGCCCTCGTGACTTGGTCGGCGAAGGATAGGCGTGGAGGGTAATCCCATCTCCTAGGGGTTTGTGGGGCGCTGCTGCCAGGTAGGCGTCGATGAATACCTTTCGATGGAGGGGTCGCGAGCCACAGGTGCGCGAATAGTCGTGGAGGGTTACTACTCTCCAGAGTGAATTGCAAAAGTGTTATGTCCTAAATTGACTCCTGGGAGGGTGGTTAAAAATGGTTGCGGATAGGGGTACCCGCGAGACACCGGTTTACTCGCCAGTTTTGGGTGAAATTGTTTTCAGTGCATCGGAGAGTGGGCTCGACGGACTGATCCGTGGGGGTGGTGGGATGGGGGGGGGGGGGTGAGGGCGGACATGCGACGACGGATGAGTCATGGCCGGGATATGAAATTGCATTGCAGCGCTGGATTATTTGGCTCTGCCGTTTGGTTTGATAATCTTATAAGATGGTGATCCTAGGGTAAGCGCAGATTTTCTTTCATACAGACATCTGAATTCAATATCACCCAGTCCTGTAATTTTGGATGGTTTCGGATAAATCGACACCTTTTTTTTAAACCCCACATTTGTTCTCCGGTGAATTTCAGACAAGTTGGTTAGAGACCTTCAAAAAAGGTACAATCACTCGATTTTTCTCAAGTTTGTCTGTCTAGGCAGATAAAGCAATACCAGAACAGGCCTACGAACACACATATTTGATCAGGATCGGACGATTGGACACTTTTAAAAGGAGATCTTTCGTGCCTCCCGGAATTTCACGGGAGAGCAGATGTGGGGTTTAAAAAAAGGTGTCGAAATGGCCTCGATTAGACTTCATCAAATACCGTACGGCGTACCGGCTTCTCAGCATGCAACAGATCAAACGAAACAGCTACTTATCAAATGTCAGATGCATTATCGGAATTGCGTGCGTCACCCCGGCCATTCTTTCCTTCTTTCCTGTCGAACCTACACACCGGCTTCGCTCAATAAGGAAGCCCCTGGCCGCTGCCCTGTTTCTGCAAATTAGCTGGCTGTTGTGAATATGCCGTCCGCTATTTCTGGCTGACCGCTGCTCAGTGTCGGTCCGCCCGACACGGCGGAGCCTGCCGCATGTGACGTATCGATCAAGGAGCCTCCGCCCGGGCTGGCCATCCACTGCACAGTGCACAGACCCGCTGTATGGATATCAACGCGGGCCACGGCCAGACGTAAACGGATGATTGCTGATTGGTTTCGATCTGGGCGCCGAGGTCACTGGATGCGTACCGCGCCGGGTCGCGGGGTGTCGGGTTAATGGAAGCTGGCACTCGGGGGTACGGGTCGTTGCGTTGTGTCGTTTCGACACTCCGCCGACACGCGCCAGCCATTTGAGTTCGTGTAGATGGGCGTGTGCTTGTGTTTAATGGCGCTAATTTCTGGCGCTTGGTGTGTGGACTCTGGTGGCTGCACGCTGGTGGTTTTGCCCTGGACAACCACCTCAAAGGTTGCCTACTTCACCGATGAGTCTCATTGATTTTATTTTATTTTCAAAACAAAATCGATTGAAACCTATTAAACTGCCCATTTAAGTTCATTATCTAACAATTCACAGGTTTGCCTGATCATGGATCGTCATAATTTAATTTTTAAATCAATGATATGAAAAGATGAGGTCAAGGCCTTTTTCCGTTCAGAGATGTGAATACCTATCGTATCTAGGATAACTGCTCGACCCAGTTTAGGAGCTATCTGTTCTCCCCAACCCCTCATTTTTCCTCTTTCGTGGAGGCGCGGTAAGGTCACGAACACGTTATCATGGGAACTTTTGTCACCACTACAACTGTGTCATGAGACCAATTGTTCAACGGTCAATGTCTGCAGAATTCGGTGGCGTTTTTCCTGACCAATTGGCTTTATCTCGACCACACACGGTGATTTGGAGCCCCAAATCGGCCCGGCCGAGTGACATGCTTGGGGAGCACGACTAAAATCTGGTATTTGCGGTCAGTCAGTTGATGTACGAGCTCGACTGGACCAGTATGATGTCATTCGTTCGGTGTTCGGTAGGTGAATGCGCTTTTTGGAATGTGTTGGCTTATTGTAGACTAGACGACATGTCTTGCATAATCGTTGTCAATAAATTGGTTAAACCAAACGTATCCGTTATATCATTTCCCCCCAAATATCTGTTTACGGTTTTCGGTGACCTATATGTATCTTTAGATTATATTCTTTGCATTCAACACTGCTGTTAATTCTCACAGCCTTCACATATCAGTCACTGCCAGTTCTGGTGCAAGCGTCAGTACCCCGCGCCTCCCATGTCGACACCTCAGCTGACCCCTGAACCCCTGTATCCCCAGGTCGGCCGAGGCGGCTCCGGACTGGCACCTGCCGCGCGTCTCCAGCCCCAGTCCCAGCCCCAGCGTGGGCTCCAGCTCCAGCGCCAGCTCCGGGCCCGGTCAGAGCTCCAGCTCCGCAGCCGAGGTCGGCTGTCCACACGAGGGTCTGCTGATCGACCTCAGCGAGTGAAGGAGTGTCGACGGAGAGACGGACTTAGTGAGACACAATGTGAGACTTTGTGAGACACAGCGCGTGAGGCTACAGACTCTGAGACAGTTGACTCAGTGAGATAGCTGACTCAGTGAGACACTGAACTCAGTAAGACATTGTGAGTAATAGAGCATCGCAATGAGACTCGTCTCTGAGACCTCTAAGACACGGTGATTCCATGTGAGACAGTCTGAGACAGGATCTGAGACACTGACCGAGTCTGAGGCAGCTCCGGTCGAGGAGACTCCCACCAGACTCGTGCCGTCCAGTGTCCGTGCGCCCGCACCCAGACCACACCACACAGTATGACCGCGGCCCGATCAGGAGCCGGTCCTGACATCATCTCCGCCCGCGATGGAAACGCCCAGACGGTAATCTGCCCACCTCATCAGCTGAGCTCAACTCACCGGTCGACTCGCCGGTCGATTCGCGAGTCATGAGTCATGACTCATACCGGAGAGGCGAGTCGACTCCGCTGTCTGCCGTCACGGCGGGGTATTGTGGCGGCGGTAGACCAACAGCGGCGTCTCCAGACGCCGTACAGGCGAATCGATGCCGGCCGTGGCCTTGCCAACACCTGTGAGGCGTGATCGAAGTCTCCAAACGGTTCTCAAGAGACAATAAAGCTATCCTCCACAGCTGGCGACCGACGGCGAGACGGGCAGTGAAAGGAAAATCTAAAAACTGCAGCCGTGGCGTAACGCAGGACCGGCGCTCATGCGAACATTCTGCAGCGCCCGCCAGCCTCTGGACGCGTATTTCCCTCGAGGGGTGCGCGGTGTGGGAAAGACGTGGGAACTCTGTGACCGAGCTTCGCTGTAAAGACGAGGTAACTGGCAGTTTTCCTGTTCTGAGAGCGGTGTGTGCACGTGCAGTGCTCGACGGCGTTCCTCTGTGATGTCGGGCCGTCCCCGGTGTGCTGCTATAGATTATGCGATAGGAGCCATGTACCGCCCCTGTTCAATGTCGAAATGTCTGCTGGCGTCGTGAGCTTCTTTGAATGTCGGGGCGTCGTCATAGACTTGGAGAGACAAACCTACGATCTAGAACGAATTATGTCGCGTGTTGCATGCGATGCTGTGATGAAATCGCACTCTGCATCTATCATTTTCCATATTTGTTTCGTATTTATAATTTGACTATTAACTATTCCCTTTTAGCACATATTTTCGCTGAAGTGATGTATGAAGCTGGCCCCTAGGTAGCCGCTGCAAGCTTGCCGTGGCTGCAGACTGGCAATGCCGACTCTGCGACGCCGGAGCTGTCATGGTGACTAGTCATTACCTTTAAGCTCCTTTTGTGGGGATTGGGATGCAGTTTGCAGTCGCGACAACCCACACCCGTGTCTCCCAGCTACAGTCGCGGGACAGTTTCGCGGAAAATCTGCACCTCTACCCATCTGCCATTCCTGCCACGCCGCCTGTGTATGGATGAGATGGTAATTCTGTCCTGAGTCAGCGGTACCGCGGCGTGTATTGTCACGTTCTGTGCCGATGTCTGAACTGTTCTGGAGCGTTCCTCACCCTATCCGACCATCAACTGACGTCTTGTGCCGCACCTACGTCTATTCGCTCTTGACGATTTGGCGCGTCAGCGCTCTTTAAACTGACGTGACCTCCTCTGTTGCATTATGTATCCAGCATTCAGTGAACGCAGATGATGTGATAATTTCGGCGAAGCATAGCCTAACGCCGATGTCTGGCCGCCGTTTGACGTTCGCTCTTGCTGGAGTGAATTCTAACTGACTCTGACTGCTATCTCGTAATTCGCAATGTCCCGATACATAAAACTTCAGCCGCGCACACGATGTTTGCAAATATGTGGAGGCCTCGCTGTTCGCTGTTGAACGTTTTCAGTTTCGGCTTGTGATCTGTAAAAGACGTCGACTCGAGGACAGGGTTAACTCACATAGATAACTGCCATGTATACGGCTAGCTGGTGAAACTTTGACTGGTCTCTGATCGTATGGGTGGACCAGAAACTTCAGTGGACACACAACAGTGGCTTATGATTCCAGTCCACATAAAGTGGACAGTGTCATTTCTCAGTGGATGCGAGCGATGTCCGTGAGTCGGCTCTCCTGACGGCCAGGCCAGTGCATCACTATACTTCTCATGTGTTTCGCAAACGTTCCTTGTCGTGCACTTGCGCTCTTTCACGTGCATGTGGCGGGGAAGTACTTCCTGTTGCGCCATGTAACGATGTGTGTGGACATTTGTCGAGTGCTCTTGTGTGGCGATCTCTTGTTGCCTACGTCGAGTTAACTACTGATTCGGCGTAGGTCCATGAGTTGCCCCGGTGAGATGTCGCGTTATCTTCTATTATGTGACTGCCGTTCCGTTGCACACAACCCCGATGCTACTCTGGTCTATCGCACGTCGATCGTTTCATTAGATGTCCGTTGATGTTCCGTATGCATGTGTCATACACGCCGATAATGCTTAGTGTGCTTGAGCGGTGTGGGAAGAAATACACGGTGGTATATTTAGCAATTCGTATGTCTGGCCATAGGATGATGCGTCATTTTGTATTTTGTTATTCAAGGGCAGCAATGAGTATTGACTAGCATTGACATTTTGTCCCTGACATTTCGATAAGCAGTGGTGAAGGTAGACGGCGCAGTTATGAATAGGGCAAACATGCCAAGACGCTATTGAGGTATCGAGTGAGCAGTGAATGGTATGCATCACACTGTCAAGGACACGTATTGATCAAGCAAACAAAAACGGCATGCTAGGTTGATAAGATGGTGGATATCATGTATGAAAACACAGCTTACCGTCCAGTTACCACCTAATAATTAATTTATTCTTGCCCCTAGTCAACTCATCAAAAGCCAGGCATAAAGTAATATGCCATACCACCAAACCTGACAAGAGCCAGTCTCCGTCTAACCGCACAAACCACAAGTGTCTGGTACTGAGGCGTCCCAGAAGGCCGTGAGCCGCCACAGAGCGTCACAGTTGGTACCGTCACGCTGCGTAACGGTATAATGAAGTGACGCCGGCGCACCGTGACGTGACGTTATGCTGCCGTGACGGTGCTGAGCGCGCGAGGTCCCCCGACCCGGAGACGGGGGTCGGCAGAGCGGATGACAACAGGAGGGGAGCGGAGGCCCGGTCATGGTAGTCAGAGTGGAACGATACGACTGAGGGCGCTCGTGGGCGATTAGGGATGAGCTAGGACGGTTTTAAACGGATTACGCTGATCATAAGTTGTCTGTTGTGAAAGGCTGAAAAGGGAAACCTGCTGAGCGATTTACGACAAGCAACAAGAGTGAGCAGTTGTCGCTAAAACCGGGACTTTAATGCATTAACATCGAGCCATTGGTGGTTCGACAAGCGAACGGCGAACATTAGGAGGTGAGCGGCTGCCGGCTATCATGAAGATTTAACACTGCGCACTTCGCGGCACTGCAATTTTTCACATGAATTAAATTGTTGCATACCTCCCTTCACCATTGATAAATAGGCATATCCATTCAATCAGCAGCTATACACGTGTGAAAATGTGAGCATGGTCCAGTGAAGTGGGATGAAGGTGGCCGGCTCCGAACAGCGGCGCTCTGTTGCCTCACAATTGTGAGGTCCATGGGGTGGAACGGCCCGGAACGATCGGACCCGGCCTTGAACCGTACGTGACGAGCGGCTGTGACTGTGAATTGAACTCGGCGAGACAATTATATGGCACGAGCGCTTATTGGGGGCTCCACGACGGCGATTCGTCACCTGACTGGACGTAGATTTGTCGGCCCGCCCCGTCACGCGGGTCAAACACCTGGAGTGACACCATCCCCTCCGGCCACGTAACGCGTGTTGCGATGTCACGTGTCATCTGACAGGCGTGTCATGACCGCTCGGACGGATGTAGGGATGCGGCGGACCCCGCCGGATGTGACAGCGGGACCCGGATCCCCCTGTGGAGACCCGGACCCTCACCGCCGCGCCGGTCCGTCACGCCCGTACCCAATTACGTCAGTCCTCCAGTCAGGTGATCCACATCACACGTCACACGTAACGCCGCCCGTCACGTCACAGCCGTCACGCAGGTGGAGTACGTCACGCTGAGGCAAGAAGTGACGTTTCGCAAATGTGGCTCGGATTTGCCGGAACAAAACTGCGAGAGGAAATATATTGAAGCATTGCTAACGTTTAAACGGCATTAAAAGCAAGTGTGAGAGGCGTGAGTAACATTTAAGAGAAGGGTGAGAGAGGGAGAAAGAAAAGGGATAAAAAGTGCTTACCTATGGAAGCAGGTAATAGGTACACCTTACACGATGAAACTACGTCGAGCGGCGAGCACGGATGATTCGTGAGCTTACATATAGATGGTGAAGAGACGCTATCCTCCCTCATCGCAAAAATCGTGATAAAGCAGGCGCACCTGGCGGCTGGCTTCACTAATGGCTGTAGGGGAGAAGGTGTAGGGCGGTCCCTGTTACCTGTTGAACGCTGTCGCTCGGTGCTCCATTACTGACGGAGTGCCTAGCATGTAAGGACATCCACCCACATGCACCGACGTGCCTGCCATCTAGCGGTCCGACACTGGCGTCACCAGGTCCGTGAAGGCGAAACTGTCGGAGAACGGGCAACTGAGGGCGGCCAAAGAGGCAAAGAGCAAATTATGCAGGGAAGTATTTTTAATTGTTCTGTGGTATACGCTATACAGCGCAACTGCATTTGGTTAATCATTTTGCATAAAACAAATAAAACGAATAGATACCGGACACATTCATGAAACGGAACGGAGGCATTTATGAAACGAAACCGTTTCACTGAGTGACCATGCGGATTGCTTTTTGATGTCCTTGTTTGGACAGCCACAATCGGAATCTATTCACTCACTTCTAAGAACTGTTGGACGAGCGCAGTCTTCTCAGCCGGTTTCTCAGCAGGAGATGCATGTTTGTGGCAGAAATTATCCCATAAGGAACTCAATAGCCCTCGTTCCGACAATGGACTTCATTTACCGCTCTCTAAAGCCCCGAGTTAATCTCGGTCCGGACTCAGCAAACTTGCGCTGGATTCCAAACTTACTGAGCTCGAAGTGCTGATCGTGGTCGTGGGCGTGCATTTCAATGGTTCAGGAGTACCCGATCTGGCATGGTAGGTACTGATTCTGATGTTTTCGTTTTCACTTAGCACAGCCGTTGATCTGCAGTGCGAAGAGAAGTTAGCACTATGTAAGCGGTAAGTACCTAAAAAGCACTAAGTACTTAGAAACGGTCCATTTTGAATGAATCATGCATTGCTAGTCAATAAATATTCACAGTTTTCTTTCATGAGCGCCATGGCCCCAGCCTCAGTGGAAAATTAGCTGGGAAACGATTAATTTCGTTTCATTTTCCTGCTTGTGCCCAGTGCCTCTTCCTGGTAAGTGCTAGCACGGATTAGCCTATAGGACTCGCCTATAACTGAACCACGGGGTGTGAAGGGTAGACTGTCCCGCAATGCACTCGAGTGGTGCGGGACTGTCTACATTGAGGCTGAAGTAGTAAAATCGCGGGTGCTCGTTTCGATAATGAGAGCGAGACGCGGCTTTGGAACCATTATAATCGAGCAAAACGACACACATCAGTCTTTGATGTTTAATCATATCGCGATCTTGAGACAGAATGCCTTGGCTGGAGATCAGGAAAAAATATACCCATAACAAACAAATGAAGCGAAACAGCGTTTAATATTTATTTACCTTCATTATAAAAATAGTACAAATGTCGAACAGTCATAAGCTTGCCGGACAATCAGCCATATGCAGGAAACGGCTGAAAGACGTGATCAGGGCCTAAAACGCATACGTATTTACAATTAACCCGCGCCTCACTGGGGGGCTATTTATAGCCCCCTCCCGTTTTTCTGCAATAACTTCCAAACCGCTCGACGGATCGACGCTAAACTTTCAGTACCTTTGGCTGTATCAATTTGACACCTTGTGTCAAAATTTGAACTTCGTAGCTACCATAGGTCGGCCGGAAATGACGTCAGAGTGACGTCATGTTCGTCCGATTTCGACGCAAAACATTGAACCACGGCAATCGCTCCCAAGAGCTCAGTTTTTAAGCTAGATCCAATTTCTTTGCATGAAAGGACTCAGAATTGACCGCGCTATCAAACTGCTATCTCGGATTTTCAAAATTTCGAAAATTTCGAAAAATTTTATAATAATATTCAAAATTTATATTTTTATATTTTTTTCAAAAAGTTTTTGACTTTTCGAAAAACCCGGAATATATGTGACAGAACGCATGATTATGACTAACTCTAGCAAGTTTTAGCTAAATATCTTCAAAAATGGCCAAGTTATACGCATTATTGCAAAAAATTCACAATTATTAATTTTTCAAATCAATTTTTCAGTACGTATTTGACATCGTACACCAACATAAATGGCACCATCGTGTTCCTGAGCACAAACTGCATCCAATAGACACCTTTTTTGTTGAAAAATTATAACTTCAAAATTTGACCTTTTTTGACCTGAAAGTGACCGGACCTAAGCTAAATTCGACTCAAAATGACCTCGAATGACACAGACGACATCAAATTCGAAATATATGGCCTAAATGGACCATAAAACATGTGTCACGTGACCGACGCATGATATAATATTTTCGTGACCTGTGATGACCTGACCCTGACCTGAAAATCAAAGTACAAGTTTGGTACCCTCAAGGTATCTAGAGCATCTATTCACGAGTGTGGAAACCAAAAATGAGCCTGATCTGACTTGTAAGACGGCGGCCAGAGCCCAAAATGTGAACAAGCCAAAATGCTAATAATTTTTACTTTGACCTGACCTGTGACGTCATCGGTGACCTCGAGGTCAATGAAATTAGGTTTCGCTTGACAGTTTTTCCGGGGCTATCAGACGCCGTTTGAATTTTGACGATCGGCCCAGTAGTTTCGGAGTTAGGAGGGGGGGGGCTATGAATAGCCCCCCCCCAGTAGGGCGTGTTATACACAGACCCCAGTGGGGCGCGGGTTAAATATACATAAGCTGATTTTAACCAAATTCTTTAATATTTCTGAGACAACACACCGATTTAAGAACAAACTGTCGTGTTCTGTCACTACATCGCGCTACTTTTGAGGACTTTGTACAAGGGTGTGTTCTGCTTCTTCTGGAATAATCTTTCATACAAAATATATTTTTAAGTATGTCCCATAGAGACCCTCATAATTTGTCGTCCATTTCTACTGATTTTTTTTTTTTTTTTGTATTGCCTACTCCCCTTTCAAAAACATTTTCATTTTCAATCGTAAATAATGACATCCGTCATAAATGCAAAAAATTCGGGTAGATTTAGCCTGATTGCTCGAAATCAATCGGTCACTCAGCTAGTAAGGAGCTGGAAACAGACGGCTTTAGAACTAAAACTGACCGGATTTACTGAGGAATTGAACTTAAAGCGCCCAGATTACACATCAAACAAGACTGGTGAGTTGGACCCTTCGGCCTTCAGAGGCAAGTTCTGGTGCACTGAAACTTTCCGATAGGTTCGACGCGACGTTTCAGGCGGCTGGTGTTAAATTATGCAGTATGGTAAAATGCGTTCTGGGATAAGTTTCAGCTTGGCTTCGTCTCAGAGAATGACAATTTAAAAGGCCGTATTCCTTGTCATGTTGTAAGTTACCAGTTTCTGAATATATGAATATACAAGCAAACAGTCTTAAAATGAACTAAATTGGGGAAAGGGACCCTTAAAAGAATTGCGGCCGATGTTAAAAAATGAATTGTTCCAATATGCGTATAGTGTGTACATATTGCGTATTGTGCATTTGCAATGTGTTATTTTACACGTGTGCATGATATGGGCATTGGGTACAGGGCACAGCTGTGCGGTGTGCATGTGCTTGGATTATTCGACATTGGCTGGTCGTAAAAATGATATAACGCAGCGAAATAAGCTACATATTTTTACAAACTCTTAAGCTATTTGACACCAATCGAGTAACAATAATGAAACAGTTACGACCACCGATCAACAGCCATAGTTTCGGAACAATCAAACGTTTTCCAAGACTACCTTGTCAAACGAGACATGAGTTATGGCACAAGTGCACAAACAGTCACACTCACGCATAGGTACACAGACATACATTCTCCCGCTGTCTCCTCTAGCCCTCCTCTTTCTCCCACTCTAACCTTCTTTCTCGCCAGAAAGTTGGCATCATTGAACTGAGCCTCAGCATGTCTGATGTACCCTTTCCATTCTCATTTCCAGTACAATCTGAACAATAATCAGTCGACACAACTCCGCCACCCCTGTTGGTCACAGCCGGTCTTCGTTCCCCTAGAGACCGTCCCCGCCCCGTTCCCTCTCGGTTCCCTCCCATTCCCTCCCCGGTCCCTCCTCTCTCCCTCCCTGTTTCCCCGTCAGACACGCTGGCTCGCCGGGCGGCTGTCACAACTCCCCCTGTTCCCCCGGTTCCCCCTCCGGCTGCGGCAGCAGCTGCTGCTGTCGGCTGAGCGCCTCCGACAGCTCCCAGCTGCAGCGGGCAGCGCTGGTGTACAGCAGCTGACGAGGGTCGATCCGGTCCTCCCGGGGAGTGGCCTGACGACTGCTCAGCTCACGGCTCACCTGACAGAGGAGATAACGGTGGAATTGATTCGTGACTTTATAAAAGAAACAGATGTGAGCATGGGAAAGACAGCAATTGGTATTCAGTGGCACTTGCAGTTGCCTGTGGCTAGACGATATCAGTTTTATATATTTCTGCAGTAACATCACCTGAATGGAAGTGCATTTAAACGTGAACGACGTTAGCGCATATTCAGGCATTACCATATCGGTAACAAATAAATCAATGGCTCCTCCGTTATGCTACAGTGGAAGAGCTCAGGAGCTGAGATATGGCCAAATATGACTCACATAGTGGAACCGCATAAAATTTCCTTGATGTGTTAGAATACATCAGTGACAACTTTGTTTACGCGCACGAACACGTTACGGGAACAGCAGAACATATTTTTCCTCACCTCCTCGACGCGCCTGAATACCCTCAGGAAGTTCTGGCCGGCGAGTTTCTTGAGGTCTTCCTCCGTCCAGGTCGAGTCGGACAGCAGCTCAGCAAACAGGTACGGGTACTTGGACACATCCTCCAGGCCCTCAGGTGTCCTGCAGGGCAGAGAGGGATGTAATGTCGGGGCGCGGTTGAATTTAACGCATTGACGTTACGATAAATGTCAAGCATGAATGAAGGACTTCTATATTGAAATATTTGCTGTAAGATACCAAAATGACGAAATGTTTCCAACAAATATCCGATTTGGAAATTTAAATTTGTCTGCGAATTTCCCCATGATTCATGCTCAAATTATACCCTATAGCTTGAACACCCAGCCTGCACAAATTCCAGTCTCCTGGATTATCCGTTTACCCATCGCCGCACTACTGACCAGTTGATGCCGTCGTAGCCGGCACCGAGCCCGACATGGTCGATGCCCGCCACCTCCCTGATGTAGTTCAGGTGTTCTGAAACGCCGACAGACGTCATGGCGAGTGGTTAGTGCGGCTACACACGCTATACCTCTCAACAGAGTATCGGCGGAGTGTCGATGGGAGATGTGAAACAAAATTGTGGCGTCAAAAAGATGGGGTACCTATATTTGATGTCCTCCATGATGTTGCTTGAACGGCGTAAACCAAGGTTTACGTGCGCAATGCGCATTATACATCAGGGTTATAAAATGAGATGGGGGTGTTAAACAGTATGCCCTAATGGCTGAACCTGATCTAATGCGCAACTGAATATAATAAAACATAATTAAATGCCCGATGCGACTAGAATTGGAATTGTGAGCAAACTGATTTGAAAGACTAGCCATTCAAAGCTCAAAACTCTTCAGTCCTATCACTCCAAGTCGCCGGCCAAAAGATCACGGTCGCGGTCGCTGACGGCTCACCTATGACATTGACCAGGGTCGCGTTTGGTCCGCAGCCGATAAACTCCGAGTAGAAGTTCACCATCACCAGGCCGCCGCGGCTCGCCTGAAAAATAGCGCCATCCATCACAGCCGTCCGCGCGGAGGTCCGCGCGGAACTTGGCCGCTCTGCGGCTCGCGGCCTGCACTCCGGCTATGATCGCGCCGCGCTGGTCAGCGAGCTCTGATCGATGTGCCGTGAGCCGCCTGAGAACCGACCGCCGGCAGCAAAACGACGTTAATGGCCCGATTGGCACCGGATAGATAGGACGTCTCAGCAGCTCGGCGCCGCCGTGAGACGCTGGAAACTCGTTGCAAAGGCAGCTGATAACATGCTGGGAGGAATATTTTGTTTGTTTTGTAGCTTGACTCATAAGAAATGAGTGATGTATGTGATATTACATCCATCGCTCACAATCAGGCTACAAAACAGGGTGCTCGGTAATGTTTCTGACACGGCGACTTCACTGACAATACAACCTTGCTGAAAAGGCGAAAAACCATGCCCCATATTTCATGTCTAGCCCATTTGCCAGCACTCCCTGACCCCAAGCGTCCCTCCCTTCTCCTCGAAACTCTCCCCCTCCCTCCATCGTCGCCGTCCTCACCACCAGGCGCAGTACATCGTCGGGCACGTTGCGAGTGGTATTGCAGAGCGCCCTCGCAGACGAGTGTGAAAAGATGACGGGCGCGCGAGACACCTCCAGCGCGTCCAGGGTCGTCTGGCGACTGGTGTGACTCAGGTCGACAATCATCCCCAGACGGTTCATTTCCAGAACCACCGCCTGCGAGCAGATTCAGAGGCGGGAGGGGCTCAGGAAGGTGGATCAAGGTCACTTTTACGTCATCGGTTTTAGTAAATAATTCAAACTAAATATGTGATAGATATATGATGAAGCATATCGTTTGTAAAGCATTTAATTCTGACAATTTCAAACGTTTTTCTTGCTTATTTAGTGACGACTTGAACTATCAACTTACCCTTCCAAAAGCATTCAGGCCTCTTCCCGCATTTTTCTCCTCCGTTTCTGTGGAGGCTGATGTAGCCCTGTTGGAAACGCCCATGCATGTTAAAGGTAGTGTGCCAGCTTTCCTGGACCGTATGGAGTTAATGGCCCAGATAAGGAGAACCGGATTTTTAGAACTTATCCATACCTTCAAAACTCATGGAAACGTCTTAAATTCTTCAAATTTTGAGTACCCCAGTGCGAAATTCGCCCCGACGGGTTGTCGGTCGTACCCCAACCACATTTCACACCACTATGAACAATAAATGCACACACTGAAATCGCTATTACCGATATGCTCATCCAATCAAGTTTCGATAAGCCCGTTCATCATCATCTCCTGCGGTTTCGAACACGCCTGTTAGGTGGTGCGGTAGACCGCGCCCAAAGCCAGGGCCCCGGTAACGTGAGGTAGCCGAGTCGGGGCAGCGTGCGCTGACCCAAGCCGGGGCCGCGCGTCCTCCCGGTGTCATGTGATAGCCCGGGGCTGCCCGCGGGGATGCGGTAGACCGCGCCCAAAGCTGCGGCCCCGGCTTGGGCCAGCGCACGCTGCCCCGACTCGGCTACCTCACGTTACCGGGGCCCTGGCTTTGGGCGCGGCTTCTGCTCATACTTTGTGGTGCGGTGGTGGTGCGTCGGGCCGCGCGCTCTGACTTCGGCCAAGAAAAATGCGTCAGCTGATCATTGTCATTTCTGCCACTTGCGTGTGGTGAAATGGGGTCATAACTTAAGAGACGGCTTTTTCATATCAATTATTTTACATAAAATCATATTTCAAACCATAAATAATGTTCGACAGCCAAATAAAAGAAACAATACCAATACAGGCTTACAGTTTAAGGCTCGACATTGTGTTGTCTACGATTAGACAGCTGATAACTCATTCCCGTACGTCGTAACTCTATAATGACCTTTGCTTATTGTCACATGTGCGCCGCATTCGCGATTGTTGCCGACGCCTGTTAGCAGGTCGGCCCACTACAGTTGTTATACATATCGAAAAACCTACAGTCACGAAACTGTCCGGAAAAGCCGAGTACTTTAATTTTATTTCAATATACTTGCTGAGAACTATTATATCGAAAAACCGATAAACTTTTAGGCGAAAAAGGCACTATTCCAGGCCCATTTTTGATTTTTTTTGCGATATTAGGTAAAAACAGAAGCTTCTTATCCTAGGAAAAATAAAATGGGAAATCTTTCAAATGTGGCACACTACCTTGACTATTCCATCACATTCTGAGAAAATTAACAGTCATCTCTAAAAGGTATTCTTACGATTGCGATATACGGTGCCACTCACATATCGCATGGATTACTAATTACCATACCCTCCCCTTTTAGCATACCTGAGCGCGCCCTTGCGACCACACCCAGCGACCGGGGACGGTCACTCGGAAGCACAAACTCTTTGGCTAGTTGCCAAGACGTGAGTCGGGACGCCGGTGAAAACAGGGCGCCGGAGGGCATATTAGTCACGTGACATTTGGAAGTTCTCCCCCCTTCATGGGCCTTCTATATGTAAAACATCGCGTGTGAATTTCACGAACCTTGATCAAATCGCCCCAGGCGCCCTGTTTTCACCGTCGTCCGTGAGTCGCGTGGAATTGTCTGCCTCTGTGCGTATTTGTTCCGCATTATGTCAGTGAAAAGGGTGATTTGTGATTTTCAAGTGCATGTGCATTGTGCCGCTGTGCGTCATAAGACGCAAAAAGAATTAGCTCTGCCAGTTAGCATCGCCGCAGGAAGCAGACGAACTTACAGTACAAAAGCTTTTATTCAAGAGCGAGGCGTCCACACCAGGTAAGGTAAGTGAAACTACATATTAGCAAACAAATATCACTACAAAAGTAAGCAAAGCTATTGACCAACAAATATACCTACGCAATTAGAGATAGGTTTGTGTCCATAACTAGCGCAACACAAAAAAGAAAGCATTACAAATATTTATCTCGGTAGTTTGTCTCCTCGTCTAAACAGCAATTTTAACTAATCTCTGGTCTCTCGTCTCCTCATCGTTGAGGAACGAGTTTATTGACAAAATATCACTGTCTGCCAGTGACAAACTATAAGAATTTATAACACACAATATTTGATGCCAGAGCTCGATTCATAACACTTAATCGGTTAGCCTGGAAGCAAGCTCGTTTCGCACTGCGATTGAGCAATGCATCATGCAGGCTATCTGGGAGCAATAACCGTTGATCGAATTTCACGCTGGGTTGGCCGTCAAATGGCACACTAAATATCCTCACAGAGCCAATAAATTTAACGGACATCACATCACACAGACCCCGTCGGGAGAAGGGGGCGGACGCCTTCATCCCAGTGAGTCCAGACACTGGAAATAACAACGGCCTCTTAGGGAGCCCGGCCACCGTCTCTCTCCGTGTGCTGTTGGTCGCTACGGCCGCCGCGCCGCAGCTCTAAGGCCACACGGCCGGCATTGTTGAAACGATGACGGTAAAAACGGAAAAATCCCAGCCTCTCCTTCCGGCGGCCATCCGGGCCTTTCAGCGCGGCCCCGGCGGACCGTCATCGGAGCCGGCCAATCAGGGCCCGGCGAAATGGGAGACGGGACGGGCGGGACGGGACGGGACGGGACGGGACGGGACGGGACGGGCGGACGGAACGGGACGGGAGGGCGGACGGGATAGACGAGCCAGACGGGACAGACGGGAGGAGGTAAATACACAGATGGACGGTGGGCCAAACATGGACGGGACACAGGGACAGACGGGACCAACTGAGACGGGCGGGCGAGGAGAGGGTTGCACTATTTGCTATATGCCTGCTTTGTCATAT
This sequence comes from Amphibalanus amphitrite, assembly GCF_019059575.1. Taxonomy (NCBI): domain Eukaryota; kingdom Metazoa; phylum Arthropoda; class Thecostraca; order Balanomorpha; family Balanidae; genus Amphibalanus; species Amphibalanus amphitrite. The sequence goes on from NW_024881555.1 coordinate 787,445, forward strand.
TATCAGAGAGTATCATCGATTAAAACACTGAAATAAATTCATAAAATAAAGATATTTGCTGTAAAAGAAATTAAGTGCAGATTTGGTCAAATCAGGTTCAATCAGCTGCACTCGCCGGATAGCCCGTCGTGAAAACGGCTATTCTAACTTCTAAAAACTAATGTTATAACTTGTCACGACTTCGTAGTTGGTACTGCCTGATGTCCTTCTGATGCTTGCATTTGATACGGCTACCCATCATCCATATTTCCTCGGGCCAATGACAGCTGTAGATTGAACTTGTCATAGGGACGAGCATGGTCGAGTTATTTATTGTGCATTCAGCCAGTAATGTAAGAACTTCACTTTTCACTGAAAACGCTAGTCCTACTCAGTGCCTAACTAGGGCGTGTCACACAAGAGTGAGTTCTGTTCACCTAAGTGTCACATATGACATAACTGCGTTTTACTCACCAGGGTGTGTCGCAGGTGTGTGTCAGAGTCAGATACCGCACCCCGGACTGGTAGAAGGTCCGCAGCACCGCCAGCCGAGCACCCAGAGAGTGACCTCCCTCCACTCCCAGTAGACTGGCGATCCGACCGCGACTGTGCGACTCCTCGATCTCTGGAAAAGTGACACAATAATGTGACGGGGTGAATGAGATCATCGGCGGGTCTTGGTTTATTTTGTTAAATGTTAATGCTGACCGCTATGGCGACGTGGAGCTGTGTGTTGAATAAGGTTCCACGAGGAAAGGATTGAAACGGACGTGACAGATATTAGCGAAGGTCGCCAGGCCAGTAGTTTGGGAAAACTTCTCTCTGGAGCGTGGGCACCAAAGCCATCAGAGAGATCGCTCTGTGAAAATTCTTATCCTCCCGGGCACTCAAGTCTCGGCATACGTTACTAGACGTTAACCATTCTCGACCCACGTGTTATCGAAACTGACCAGTGACCAAGTGACCGGAAGAGTCTCCAGTGAACAATGGGAAAATGAAGAACGGTATCGAAGCGGCGCCATTGATAAAAACGTCTTTAAGACGATTCTCGCAATCATATCATTAGAATGAGCCACTGACCGACAGGCTGTTGTTCTCATCAGCTCTGAAACTCCTCTCGCAATGAACAGCCAGCTAAAAGGTCGACCTTTAGCGCCAATCAACTTTTAACGAAAACGAGAAAGCAGACTTGGCTGCGCGAGCTTGGAAGCGGCCGCCGGGGTCCATAAAACCCGGCTCGGCCCTCCAGCCGGGTGTTTGTGGTCGGCCGCGAGTGGGCTGGCCTCTCGTCCGCAGCCAAATGGCCGGGTTAGGCCGGCCGGAGAGGGCCGGGGCTATCTGCCGAGGGCGGCTCTCTGGACGGCTCTCCCGGCGACTCCGGCCGGCGCCGATCGCAGGTCGTTTTCGGCGGCCGACTGCGCGTCCGTTCGGCACAGAGCGGCCGACTGAGGGCCCGTTCGGCACAGAGTGGCCGCCGAACGCGCCCCCAGAGAGCCCGGCTCGGCTCGGCTTGGCGCAGCTCGGCACGGAAGTGGAATGCAATCGGACGTGCCGACACAAATGGTGGAACTATAGCACCTGGTGGCTGCCCGGGCTGCGGTCCAATGACCCGGCCAGGCTCAGGCTCAGGTGAAGGTTAGGGTGCTTCGAGTCCGCGGCTATTTGAGCTGAGGAAACCGGGCGTACTTGAAGTGATTGCAGGAGGGTAAGTGTAGAAAATGTAGTAATAAAATGGTGGAAGGAAGGTAGGTTAGGTTTTGATCCTTATCTGGAAACCTTCAAGTGAAATTTAAAGATATTTAATTTTTTTCAGTCGAAAAGATGTAAAGGAAAAATGTTCACGCAATAAGTGAGGATTTATTATGCACAGCATATATGCATAAAGTGATAAGAACGAAGTTCTCCGAGCAACAGTTCCAAGGACTACCTACACGTGTTCGCATCGACAAATCAATGACGATGACGGCTCAGATACAAGACGGCGTCACTCACCCTGCACGCTGGTGGCTAGGCTGAGATACTGCGGATATTTTTCAACCAGTCGTCTCACCACGTCTATCTGTTCGACGCTCATCGGCACGGCGTCCATCCACTGACTCTCGCAGGGCACGTACGCCGCCCAGAACTGTCACACAAAACACAGGAGGGTCAGCAGGAGACAGACTATCACACAAAACACAATGCGGGCAGTGCGAGACAGTCTACCATCTCTCAGGTACGCCGCCCAGAACTGTCACACAAAATACAGGACGGTCAGCATAAGGCAGTTGGACTGTCATACAAAACACAGGCTGGCTTGCACGAGACAGCCATCTCTGGTAAACTAGACGGTAGAAATACAGCAGGAGACAGTCTGTCATCCCTGGTAAACTGTACGACAGGAATGATAATACAGCAGTGAGATTATATAGCATCAATTCCGAGATCAAACAACCTTCTCGCCGCTGTGTATGCCGGTGTGAGTGTGGCGCCCGGGCCCGTTCCCGGCTGTCCTATTATCTCGCACATAGATAGTTGGCTGACGGCTCTAGCGGCAGATGTGAGCGGCGTTCCCCGTCCGCTGTTCCCGCCCTGACCGGCGTGCGTATCATCAGTAATGCCAACAACAGAATGTGATGAGTCGGCCCCGCGCCGCCGGCTGGTGGCGACTGAGACTGGGAGATCAGTCTCGTACCCCGACCGCTCTCTGCTCTGTTTGGCTAGACTGTGATCCAGGAATGGTTTCTGCCAGAGTGGAGCTTATTTGGAGATTAATGCAATTTACGGGGAAGTTTGTGAGGTGGATTAAGCGGAACTTCAACGCGGTGCTACCAAACTTGAACTGTATGAAGTGTTTTCGCATCCGGGATCATTATGAAATAATGGGAAAATATCTTCACCGCAAACTACTCGGTTATGAAGCGATGCATCAAACTTAGCTCACGGGAAGGAGTTTCATTATCATCTTTCACCATCAAGTAATTTGATATTGCAGCCTTGGGATTCAGAGGTGGAACTTTTTGTTTTTCATTGGGGTTGTAGTTTGCCGGAGCCCAGGGTATACCCCCACCAAAACCCGAAAAGTCCCCGGATTCGGCCCACTATTTTTCGGGAGGGGCCCACATTTTCATGTACAAAAAAAAAAAAAAAAAAGTGGTCCATCTCCAGGGAGAGACGGCTGACCCTGTCGTCCCTCCATTGGCTATGTGCCTGGTTGTAGGCACTCGGGTATCGCCAGTCGCCACCATGGTCGTGGCCATAGGCGGCGGAACGGGGAGGGCACCGGGGAACCGTGCCCCCTTTGATTTTGGCATTTTGACATTAGCCCTATGGGCGTTGCATGGAAAGAATGGGATCAAAAGTCGACAGTGCCCCCCTTAATTGAGGGTGTTCCGCCGCTAGGTACTGGTCGTGGCGATTCGGAAACGGTAGGTAAACGCCCAAAATCACAGTCCCTATGAATACTTGTTTCTTTCCACATTTGACACAAACATTACTCAGTATTGGAGCAGGGCTCTTTCCCTACGAGTAACAATTTAAGCCACTCGTGGCAATTGACAACGAAGACCTAAACAGGAATACGTTATTTTTAGACTAAAAAACTTAAAACGAGTCCATCTTTGTATATTAATGCCACTGTCGTCTGGAATACGTCTATTACGGAAACGGGTAGTATACACCGGAATAGTGACTGATCAGACATGAGATATTTTGCAAACGAGGACAACATACCGAACACAATGCCGCAAAGGAACATAACACTGGATCTAAGTTATCTCAACCTGAGGAAACTAAATAATAAATGCCACAGCCTTTTCATATCACCGAATACTTCAATTAACTAGATGATCTTCTTTTTTCAACGAGCAAATGTACTATGCATTGTTTGGCGAAGCGTAAACAAAACGCATACTCTTCACAGCCACGATGGCTAGGAACACATAGCGGCTTGTCTGTCTGCCCCTGAGACACTGAACGTACACCGATTTTCAGCTAAATCGAAAGACCCCGCCGTTTACCGTTAAAATGTTAGTTGGCCGTTAATTCGTTAACGGTGCAAAATACCACCCCAAAGAGGTACATTTTCGGAATAAGCGCATCGAGGAGGCCCTGTACACCGATTTTCAGCCAAATCGAAAGACCCCGTCGTTTCCCGTTAAAATGTTAATTGGTCGTTAACTCGTTAACGGTGCAAAATACTACCTCAAAGAAGTACATTTTCGGAATCAGCGCATCAAACAGGCCCTGTATACCAATTTTCAGCTAAATCGAAAGACCCCGCCGTTTCCGGTTAAAATGTTAATTAGCCGTTAACTCGTTAAAGGAAAAGGGCCACCTTTAACATGGGGATTGAAACTGAGATAGCCATCTTGTAGCCCGTGTCCGAAAACCCACCAGTCTATATCGTTACGGCCGATTTCGGCTTCCATTCGTAGGTATCGGCAATTTTAAAAGAGGAATGCGTCCTTATCCCAGGAATGCGTCCTTACCCTGTAATACAGCCACCCGCGGCGAGGCTTTGGTTTTTTACCAATCAGCTCCAATCAGCTCAACTTTAACCAATCAGCTTATCTGACACAATCCGACGAGTCTGTCTTCTGAACGCTGATTGGCTTGAGTGTGACGTCATCGCTATGCCATCATACAGTAGGTGCCGTAGAGAGTATCAACATAGTACCAATATGTTAAATAGTTTTAAATACTTTTCGCGAATTGTGCACTTCTGGCACCAGTTTTAAAAAGAAAATGAAAAATAATAATGTCAAAATGCAAAACAACGATATCTTCATATTTCACGAAGGTGGCCCTTTTCCTTTAACGGTGCAAAATACTTCCCCAAAGAGGTACATTTTCGGAATCAGCGCATCAAGGAGGCCCTGTATACCGATTTTCAGCTAAATCGAAAGAACCCGCCGTTTCCCATTAAAATGTTAATTGGTCGTTAACTCGGTTACGGTGCAAAATACCACCCCAAAAAGGTACATTTTCGGAATCAGCGCATCGAGGAGGCCCTGTACACCGATTTTCAGCTAAATCGAAAGACCCCGCCGTTTCCCGTTAAAATGTTAATTGGTCATTAACTCGTTAACGGTGCAAAATACCACCCCAAAGAGGCATATTTTCGGAATCAGCGCATCGAGGAGGCCCTGGATACCGATTTTCAGCCAAATCGAAAGACCCCGAAATATGCTGCTGTGAGGCTGATATTCGTTGCTGCTGATTTGACAGACGTCGCCAAAACCTTGCATTTGTATCAAATGCGTCATGCTGGCTTACATGTGACTTAGTTTGCATCGTTTGCATTCTGTTCGCGAACCTGTCAGTAAGATTATCAGCACTAATTATCGCACAGGATTGGTTTTTACTTTTTATGGTCGTCAACGTTGATTTCAAGTGTCGTCATTTTAGCCAAATATTCGTGCTGATTGGTGGTATTGTGCCAACTGACAAAATTGCGAACAGAGTGATATTTCGCTTAAGAAATGTATTTGATATTATGATTATGGTGATTGAATGCTACATAGGGTGGAGGCTTAGGTTAGGTTAATTTATTTCTGAAGCTTACTGTTTTGTGTCAAACTTTTCATCTATGCTTATCTCTTTGATAAGCACAGCCCACAGGTATGAAATATTTAGTGAGAAAACCCAAAAGTACACTGGCGGATCAGGATCCAGGTGGGGGGGGGGGGGGCAAAATGGGCATTTGCCCCTCCCAAACGGCATAATTTTAATATTACGCCTATGGACGAGGCATGGAAAGAATCGATAAATTGTTATGGTTTGCCCCCCCCCCCCCAAACTCTGAGCTGGATTCGCCACTGCAAAAGTATGATGAATGTTATGATTTTTTTTTTTGCTTTGGCTTCACACTTTCATGTTACATGTTAAGATTTTTTGGAACACTTTCAATATGATTCACTTAGTATGCTTAAGAAGTGTGAAGTGATTGACTTTCATATCATGCTCTGCTCACTGTCTCAGCGGAATAATATGTTCTTAACAGAGCACTTTCAATGTTTTTAGCATCTGGAATTCAAAAAGATGTCCTAATTTATTGATATCTTCACTTTCTTGATATATCTCAATTATCTGCTTCTGTAGGGATACATATTTTGTTCATTTTCATGTGTTTCAGGCTAATTCTTAATTTTCCAATGTTGGGGTTGTAGTTTTGCCATTGGGGTTGTACTTTTAAAAATTGGGGTTGTAGCTACAACCGCCACGGTATATAAAGTTCCGCATGTGTTGGGATTCCTTTTTTATAAAACACTCTGGATATAGGTACCTAACCACACAGACTAGGGAAAAAGTTATGGCACAATTACATCTGCCTACTGAATTGCCCCAGAGCGCTGGCAGAGGCTGGGCAATAATCGTAATTCCACATGATTCACACGAGTTCTAACTGACGGAAGTTGGTTACCCGTAACAACTACGGAACAACAATGGTTCTCTGGAGTTAGCCAGTACGACTAGCAAATATTTCACTCGGGGTTCAATCTATGCCGACCAGCTCGGCACACTGATTCCGATAGGGCGGCACCGTCGGCGCATAGCCCGTCGAGGCCAAATTAATGTCCGAACAAATGCACAACTCGGGCTATGATGTTCCGTGCTGCTGCCCGCCGGCCTTCAAAGCGACGTCCAGCCTTCGCTGTTGCCGGGGAGCTCGCTGTGGAATCATGGCACGTCGCCCTGTCGCCGGTCGGCGGTCGGTGGACGGTGGACGGCCCGGCGGGGGTCTGCGGCCAGGGTCCGAGGCCGGAGTGCGAGGCCGGCGGACGACGGTCCGATTCCGGCCCGATCGGCCGGGGCGGGGCGCTGCCACGGAATGAGATCTGGGATGGCACCGCCGGCGGTCGGAATGACTGATAGCCACAGCGCCGCCCACCGAATGCCAACCGTTTGGCCGACACTAGCCTGGCCGCGCCACTGTGGCCCCCGCCGACCGTTCTGCCGCCGTTCGCCGCTGTCGATCGCCGGTCACAGCCGCAGCGGACGGATGGGGATCGTTTGGGACAGCCATCAGCCTGTGGTAGCATGGTTGGTCCACAGCTTGGCTTGCAAATCACCATCTGTGATGTAAGGGATATTTTTGATTTATTATTTAGTGGGAGAAAATGGAAAGAAGGCATACTTGTGCTTACGCTCGTATGCTTGCGCATTGCGTATATGCACACAGAAATAAGTATGCACAAAATAGAGATTCAGTTTTCCGCTATTATGAAAACCATTCGGAAAGTTTATCGATTTTAAAGATGTTAACGCTAATAGTTTGTTGAGAATTACGTAGACTTGTTTATGTTAGATTGACGTCCATTATAAAAGTAGGTAGGACGAAAAATTATCAATGCTAAACTTAACCAAATATAGCGAGCAATATAGAACGTACACTTTCCAACTGAAACCTTGGTTTTGCTTTTATGTAGAGACATGCGAGGCGAATAAAAAGTGCTATGTTAGGAGAAGCTCAAAGTCACCATCAAAGATAATACTGCTCGTTTGCGTCTGATCTCCACCCCATGCATGACAATGGTCATTGGTCAGCAATACAAATGGCCATTATATAGGCCGGATCCCCACGGGACACTGGGATGGTCGCCGGTGGAAATGTCCTGCGGCTCCCGCCTGTCCCCGATCAGCGCGGCGGGAAAAGATCAGTCGGTCGGTGGACGACCCACGGTGGGGTGGCCTATTTCAATTCACAGAAAGTATGTAACCCAAACGTGAGAAAGGACATTGGGAGAGGGAGGAGTCTTATCGTACCCAGCTCAATTGAGAATGGCTTTATTGCGTTACATTTTAATTGCAAGTAGCCTGAAGCTGAACTCGGTTTCTATTCTACGTAATGATCTATGACCGAGAACTAGTCTGTGACTGTGTTTAGACCTTTTGCTGACCTATGCACGGGAGGCGGGAACTGACCTGCTGCCGACCTGTGACCCGGAACTGACCTGCGCTCCAACCATCCCTCTCCTAAGCCGGGGCAGGTCGGTGTGTGACCACCGGCTGTTGTTCCACGGCGCCACCTGACGCAGGTCCGCCGCGAAGTCAAAATCCTCCACCTCGTTGTGGACAAAGTTTCGCAGGTTCCACGGAAAGTCGTTATGCCTGTAACGGGAGACACACGCACGTCACTGAGTGTGACCGAGCCGCGGCCGGAGCCGCTCAGGTCAGGGGCTCTGGTGCCGCTCACTGGGACTGCTAATTGTCCTAGATTTTGGCACCGGACCTGCTCGGTGTCAGAGCTGAGACCCGGAAATTCTGCAAATCCAGCCGCAATGGAGAGCCCACGTCGGGCGCTGATAAAAGGTCGTTTCTGGCTGGGTGAATTTCCTGGAGACAGAAGACAAACTAATTCGACGAAGCAACTGTCGATACAGCCGGGGTGGGTCGCGCATTTTATCATATATGAGGGGCGCAGCGAAGCGTGCTAACAGTCACTTACTTTCCGTGGAGAGCGGATTAGTTTGATAAATGGCTCTCCACTATCTTCGAGGAAGTAAAGCTGCCCATTTAATAGCGCAATTTATAACGGTGTCTCGCTACGCAAGGTATTAGCTTTGACTGAGATGAGGGATACATGGGCAACGGGAATAGTATTTATTTGTATGACGTAGTGCTTTACATGACATCGCCTAAGCGAAAAAGTCACTTAACCCGCGCATGACTGGGGTATTTTCCATAACGCGAGTGACGGGGGGGGGGGGAGCTCTCCAGAGCCCCCTCCTATCTCCGAAACTACTGAGCCGATCGTCAAAATTCAAACGGCGTCTGATAGCCCTGGAAAAACTGTCGAACAAAACCTATTTTCATTGACTTCGAGGTCACTGATGACGTCACAGGTCAGGTCAAAGTAAAAATTATCGACATTGTTGCTAGTTCACAATTTAGGCTCTGACCGCCGGACCGCCGGTCCGATCAGGCTCATTTTTGGTTTACACACTCCTTGACGGTTGCCTTAGATACCCTGAGGGTACCGAACTTTGACTTCGAATTTTTAAGGTCAAGGCCAGGTCATCCTAGGTCACGAAAATTGTATATCATGTATCGGTCCCGTGACGCATGTTTTATGGTCCATTTTACTCGTAGATTTCGAAAATAGTGTCGTCTGTGTCATTTGAGGTCATTGTCAGCCGAATTTACCGGAGGTCAGGTCACTTTCAGGTCAGAAAAGGTCAAATTTTGAAAATGAAATGTTTCAACAAAAAAGGTGCCTATCAGATGCAGTTTGAGCTCAGGAACACGATGGTGCCATTTATATTGCTGTGCGACGTCAAAAACGTACTGAAAAATGGATTTGAAAAAACATAAAATTGTAAAATTTTGACAATAATGCGAATAACTTGGCTATTTTTGAAGACATTGGGCTAAAACTTGCAAAGGTTGTTCATCAGTGTGTGTTCTATCACATATATTCCGGTCTTTGCGAAAAGTCAAAAACTTTTTGAAGAAATCAAAAAATATATTTTTGTAATTGTAAATACATATTTTTCAAAATTTTCAAAATTTCGAAAATTCGAGATAGCAGTTTGATAGCTACGTGTATTTGTAGTCCACTCAAGCAAAGAAAATGGATCTAGCTTTAAAACTGAGCTCTTGAGAGCGTTTGCCGTAATTCAGTATTTTGCATGAAAATCGGCCGACATGACGTCACTCTGACGTCATTTCCGGCCAAACTATAGTAGCTAGAAAGTTGAAATTTTAACACAAGGTGTCAAATTGATGCCTCTGAGGGTACCGCAAGTTTCGTATTGATCCGTCAAACGGTTTAGAAAATATTGCTGAAAAACGGGAGGGGGGCTCTGTAGAGCCCCCCCAGTCATGCGCGGGTTAACAACTTACGTTTTGTACTTATACTATTAAAGCATGCTGAGTAATTGATTTGACTAATTGTTATTGAGAATTATCACGTTCTAGTTCGGAGAAAACACGCCTGAAATAAGCTAAATTATTATATAGGCCGTCAGCCCTGTGACTCAGCCTGTAGACAATACATAGAACTTCCGCTGATGAAATCCCGAGAGTTCCTCCGACGCTCAATATTTGAGACTCGTAATGGAACTGGCCTTAGACTGAAGGGATCAGCGCTGGCTGGTGCGCGTCTAGGCAGTAATGTTACACGTTTTCACCTATGCTGAAATGCTTTGAGCCTCTAGTGTTCTGATTATTTGTAGTTTTCAAATCTGCCAGTTCCGATTGGCCGATCGATGTAACACTTTTGCCCAGCACTATGGCTATTAGTCTGGTTTTGTTAATCGGTCTATTCAGAAGAGCAGGCAGACAAAGCTGGAACACGCCTCCATTATCCGGATCTAGCCGCCAGGTATACATGATAAATAGTTTCCCGATCCGGTGATACCGGGCGATGCCGTGGTCGGGAGCTTTGCCAGTCCCCAGCCCCAGGCGCAGCTTATGCCATATCTAAGCCCGCTATTTTGTTTGTACTTTTTATTCATCATCGCTGGATAAAACTTAGGGATAAAGAGTTTAACCCGCGCACCGACGGGGGTCTGCGCCAACTTCGTACCGACGGGGGGGGGGGGCGGATGACCGCCCCCCCCTGAGATCTCGAGAACGAAGCAAGATAGCGACAAGCGGTAAACGGCATCGGATACGCACGGCCAAGATCTACAATTTTTACTGAGGTCATTTTCAGGTCAGGTCAAAGATGACGTCACAGGGGTCGAAAAAGTCAAAATGGCGGCGCTAGATATGGAGAGTTTTTCTCGAATAACTTTCGAATTAGTCAAGATAGGAACAAACTAAGGGCATCATCGTGATCCTCTCGTCAATCCGCATCGAATGATATATATGTTGACCTCGAAAGGTCAAGGTCAAAGGTTGACCTCAGGTCACGTGACCTCGAGGTCATCATGTATATCATTCGATGCGTCTTGACGAGCTGAACACAATGAGACCATCCACGCGTCTGTATCTTGTTCCTGTACGGAGTTATTGGCCAAAAACCTTTGGTGACCTTTGATGACGTCACATGACCTCACAGCTGCCCAACAGCAAAACAGACCTCAAGGTAGTGAAGGTTGATCGTATATGAAGTCATGTATGGTATATGGGGCCATTCCGACCCGTTTTAGTGGTAAAAACAGGGAGTTGATTTTTCCCCCATTGACTTATAATGGGGAGGTCGCGAAATTGACCTGACCTTAGGTCACCGATATCAAAATTCCGAGATATACAAATTGTAGCTACTAATGACCTAATAATATCCTGCGAGTTTCAAAGGCCTCCGACATCTACTGTAGCTCTGGCACGGTGACAAAGTTGCAAAAAAGTGACTTGAGGTTGGGTCATTCAAAGTGACCTGGTGACCTGACCTTAAAAGGTAGGAGGTTCAAACTTGCACACCATGTGTAAAATTGATAAGGTTATAGTCATACCAAATTTCGCGGCGCTACGCGCCGCGGTTTTCCCGCTATTCGCGAAAAACCTCAGGGGGGGGGGGCGGATATCCGCCCCCCCGTCGGTGCGCGGGTTAAATTCATCTCAGTATGTAATGTCAGCTTCAAACGGTAAAGATTCTTGCTCTACACCCGGCCAGCGGTGGTGCTTTGCGGCACAGCATGCGCTAGGCGTCAACACCTAGAGCCATCTAGCGGCTGTCTGAGTAATTATAGTGCCCGCGCGTCACAGAGCTTCTCGTCGGGAGCGGGGAGGGTGCTATCTATGTAATCATATGTAGTCCTGGAGTCCTGGACAAATGGATGCATGGAAAAGTGACTGACATCATAATGAAGATCATAATAACAAATGAGTTCTTGTTTAGGAACACTCAAGCACACAAAGTGTCGACGACAGGGTTGTGCTCGACTCAAAAAAATTTGCCGACTCGACTCATCATTCAACTTCAGAATGCCCTGACTCAACTCTGACTCAAACAAGGAGCTGATTTTTTCCCTTGACTCGACTCATGACTAAAGCGGCCCAATGAAAATATGAGTTGACTCAAGCTTGACTCAAATTTTTTGTTGAGTCAAGTGTGTTGACTCAAAATTGACTCGGATAAAAAAGTTGTTGAGCGGGGGGGGGGGGTGAAAAAATCCGGCAGCAGGGCCAGGCCTAAGTTGTTTAGCGGGGGAGAATGAAAAACTTATACTATATATTGTTTCTAGAAAGTTTAGTCAGCTGACTTATGTTCCTAAATGTTTTTGACTCAACTCAATGTCAAAAGTTATTTAACTGACTCAACTCTGACTCAACTCAACACCTTAATATTTTTGTCCGACTCAACTCTGACTCAACTCAACAGCTCAACATTGTATCAGACTCGACTCAAATCTGACTCATTTGAGTCAGAGTCTCATTTAAGTCAGAGTTGAGTCAAATTTTTGACTCGACTCATGAGTCAAGCACAACCCTGGTCGACGATGCTAACGATGGCCACAACTATTAGGAACGCCACCTATCTATATTTTTATCTAACTTCCTGTCTATGGAATCATGCTTAAAACGTTGGCGAGTGGTTTGAGAAATGTCAAGACCTCATTCCATTAGGCTTACCAAGGTTCTTACAATCTACCTACATATATAGGTACATATATAGGTACCTAGTACATATCCATTCTGGCAGTGGCGACTTCCTAATATTACATTTCTTGCTCAGTTCGATTGTTGAACGCAGAGGTATAGGCTGCACAAACGCTGAAATAAGACTTCTATTTATAGAACATACCCAAGGACAACTGTTTTAGGTAATGGTTGCAGAAAAACGAGCTCACAGGTAGATTGACGTATACCTGCATCCTAGCCCTCGCCCTGGCAGGGCATTTTTCATAACACGGCCTGGCAGGGGGGTCGATGCGACCCCCCCTCGCGATTGGCTCCTATGGCACCTAGAAACACCAAATTTGGTAGGTAGGTGGGCCCCCTGGAGTTCTTGCCCTTGTGCAAATTTGGTTGCTCTAGGTCAATATTTAGGGGGTTTTTGGGGGGTAGGTATAAATGTAAAAATTTCGCTAAAAACAGGTCAAAAGTTTTTCGCTTATAACTTTTGATCTAATTAAGATAAAGCAAAAAGAAAAGCACCAGTGAACTCAGCACGTCAAGGCGCGTCGAATTATATACTTTTAGCTTGCTTAAGTGTACTTAAAGTTTTTCTTAAATTTTAAGTTAACTTAAATTAATAAATTAAGTTCAAGTTAACCAAATTGCATCATATCGCATATCATTCGATTCGGCTGATCACCAGGAACACAATGATACCATTTTTTAAGCTCTAGCGTCATTATGTGCCAAGTTATTGGCAAAAACGTCATTTGACCTCAGTTGACCTCATTTGACCTGACCCATGGATAAGTACACCAAACAAAGAAGGACCAAGTGACCTGCTGTTAAGTACTGTGGTTTCAAAGCACAAAAGTGATAGAACGAAGCGGATATCTCCAGTATTTTTCGAATTTAGTATTTTCCCATAGGCTTAACATTACGACGTAATGACCTCTAACTGACCTCAGGTCAGTGACCTCAAAAAACCCGAACTATATGTTATACAACACGGTGAACTTAGCACATCCTAAAAGTTTGAAGGAAACAGTCCAAAACTGTGAGTTGGACAGGTGCAAAAAGAAAATTGAAATTTGACCATGACCTTGTACCGGTTTTTCTGACCTGGTGACCTGACCTTAGGTCACCCGGACCTGAAATTTTCAGGTCATATGTAAAAAGGCTGCCCCATAGGCTGTGCCAAATTTGCTATCTTTGAAAAACCTTAAGCGGGGTCGCATCGACCCCCCCTGCCAGGGCGAGGGCTAGAGTTCAGACTTTTTAAGAAGCTGAGCATAACAACTAACTCTAGCTAGTCCGCATCGACCTACTAAAAGGTTTAAACTAACCGTTTTCAATGGGCATAACAAACTTGTACTTAACACAATCATACATCAGAAGTTATTAGCCGTTTCCACAACGGCCATCTGGTACACATTTGGTGCACATCTGGCGCAGATTAGGTGCAGATTTGGTCAAATTAGGTTCAGTGTGTCTCTTAGTAGCTATCAGCTAGGGTTGCACTATTTGCTTATATACCTGCTTTGTCATATTATCAGAGAGTATCATCGATTAAAACACTGAAAGAAATTCACAAAATAAAGATATTTGCTGTAAAAGAGATAAGGTGCAGATTTGGTCAAATTAGGTGCACTCGCCGGATAGCCCGTCGTGAAAACGGCTTTTATTAACCATCGTTATACCTTGCAACTGTCTTTGAATGCACGAAGCATTTAGAGCCCGCCTGTACGCATTCAGACGCTCTGTTCCCTAGCACCATCAGTGTGACCTGAATGTGACACTCTCAATTCAGTGCGCTGATTGCAATCTCTGCTGACATCGCGGACAGTTCTCGTCTGCCGCTGAGGATCGATCGATGAACGTGCGCTGTTACTCCGTGTAGCCGCCGCCGACGGTGATCTATGCATCGATCGGCGACGAGTGAACTACGAGGATAGGGCTTAAAACAGCTGCACGGCGGCTGTACCGTGCCGTTTAGCCTAGGCAGCAGGCACTGCAAACTAATACCTAATACGACTGTGAGCTACGGAATAGTGTTTTTGGCAGTGGCGTCAGGCGTGCATTCAACGCCAGATTTTGGGCTGTCTCACAGAAGGTTCTAAGTTTTCCCTCAATAAGCAAATGGGTTGAACATTCACATAGTGCTTCGGAACAGAACAGACAGTTACTTTTGCCATTTTACTACATAGACAAAACGTCACATTTGAACCAGTATTTATGTGCCGTTCTTTCGTTTTTTCATTCTAACCATTGTTCGTAAATGTAACTCAACCACGCCGTAAAATGAAAATAACTACACCAACTGCATTTATGGACCCGAGATAATAAAACGTTGAGTGAATTTTCCTGGCCTATAACGGCTCCACCCATCTATGCTTGCTGTGGCAATAATTCTTTATGACCAAAACCCGTATCTTTGAAACACGGCCCGAGCCATAAACAGGAGGAAATGGACGGTTTTGGCTTATCAGTATGCAGCATGGACGGCCTCCGTGGTACTGTCAATTTCGTCAAAAAGGAAACGCTAGTACGCATTTTTTTCTTACTCAGCCACGGCGATGAAAAAAAGATGTGTTGTTATCAAACTTCTCAACTAATGACGAGACAGGGAAGGGGAGCCAAAGAAGACGAAAGGAAGCAGGTAGAGAGAAAAGAAGTGGATACGAGGAGAATATGGAGAGCTGAAAAGGGGGAGAAATGAGAAAGGAAAAAAGGAAACAACAATGGTATCTCATTTATGGTGATTTTATAAGAACCAGTTCTTGACACAGAGTAACGATAAAATGTCGTTCATTGATATGGTAACACGCACGTGCATCAGGGGCCGTATTCACGTCGATCATTTTCGTAAGAATTTTCTTACGCACGACCTACTTCTTACGAAAATTTGGTATTCACGTCGACAGCAAAAATATCTTACGAATAAAAAAATTGTCGTAGACAGTTTGCGATTCACGTCGACTTTTTCTTAAGAATTCTCGTAAGAATGTCGTAAGTGCGATTCACGTCGTGTCATCTTTAGAATTTCTTAAGTTTTTCGTAAGAACATAATGTTAACGGTATGGTGGACTTACGAATACTCACCGAGCTGTCGTAAACTGACGCAACGATAAATCAGTGCAGTAGGCTGAGACTAAAATGACGAATTATTTTAAGAATTGACACTAACGGTTG
Organism: Amphibalanus amphitrite; assembly: GCF_019059575.1. NCBI lineage: Eukaryota > Metazoa > Arthropoda > Thecostraca > Balanomorpha > Balanidae > Amphibalanus > Amphibalanus amphitrite. Next base: position 803,102 of record NW_024881555.1, read on the forward strand.
TCTGGACTAAGAATGGCTGTTATTATTGAGCAAAATTATTACCAGCGAGCGAGTGAAGCGAAGTCTTTTCAATAAAACGGGAAAATATCAGTATGAGCGTCCCGGCCCGGCCTGTAATGCTTTTGGAGGCCTATATCTCATCAACCGCTGGACTGATTGACCTGCGGTCTTTTTGTTGGGCTGCCCCATCCCTTCTAACCCGCAATTTACTATCTTGATGCATCTAATTGACCATCGTGGCACGTGCCACGTGAGAAGTCAAGGGCGTCCAAGCTCAGAAGTAGCGTTTTTGAGACTACCAATTTCTGAAAGTGGGCTTATATCTCAGCAACCACTGCATTAGGACGTTTGACTTGCGGTAATTTTTTTTAGGGTAGCTGTAGCCCTTCTACTAAACATGGGGTACTCTTGATTCATGTGAGTGACCACCCGCTGCACGTGCAAAGTACAAACAGGTGTCACGTTTTTTCTTATTACAATAACTCGGCAATTACCGGCCCGATTGTGTTGAAACTTGGCATGTGGGTAGGCACCTCCCGGGAAATACGTTGTCATATGTCACGGTTGAGGTGCTACTGCACGTGCGCACGAGCAGGGGTCGCTTCCAGATGTCGAGAACGCCTGGACCGTTTGCACTCAAACTTTGCACACGGTTATAGGGACCGGTGCGAAGGGTGCCGGGCAAAATCCAGTTTGAACCATTTTACACGTGCGCACGTGCAGGGTGCCGCTTCTACATCTCAAGAACAGCTGGGCTGATGATGATGCGCTCAAGTTTGGTCAGCGGCCAAGCCGATCAGCGGCCAAAAGGCTGGGGGGTCTTACGGACCCCACCAGTGGTGTAACTTTCTATATGTATGGGGGTGCAGGTGCTTCCCCATCCACTAAAAGTGCATGTCCATCAATGTCAAGAAATAAGGCACCTCATGCAGAAGTTGGGCTTGCCCAGTAGAAGAGGGGCGCCCCCGGCCCCAACACTTAACAGTGGCGCATTTTTGGAACATTTGGAAGTCCCTCGCACTTCTGTACAGTGCATGTGGGGGGGGGGGGGGCTCACTCGCGCGCTGGCTCGTTTGTCGCCCCAAAAGGCGTCTTGCTGGTTTCACTAAAATGAAATGCACATTGCACAAATGCATGGATAGTTGTAGAAAAACACGGAACCAATAGTGCATGGACGCGTATCGATTATTAAATCTTCATCAGCATGGCATAACCACAAAGAAAACAAGATATCTTGTTTTCTTTGTGGGTATGTCATGCTGATGAAGATTTAATAATCGAAACGCGTCCATGCACTATTTGTTCCGTGTTTTCTACTTGTCTCTATCAATTATATACAATGGATAGTTGTGTAAATCCCTACAAGGAGGATCCCTAAATCTCAATTATTAAGGCAAAGGTCAATGCACCAAACGCTTCTTACGAATTTCTTAAGAGATTCCTACGAATTTTGACGTGAATACCGATTTTTGTAGATATCCAGACATTTCGTAAGAAAAAACTTAAGAAGTGTCGACATGAATACCAAATTATACTTACGAAAGAAAATTGACTTACGAAGTCGACGTGAATACGGCCCCTGGTCTGGTAAAAAGATGCATGCATCCTTGCAAAAGTCACACATGTGATATCCCTGTCAAGCGCCTGTTTGCCTTTTTTGTTATACGCACATTTATGAGTGGCACACCTGTCAGTGATGTCACTCATGCGTCCATGAACGGCACATCGGTGTATGACGTCACTCACCCGTCTATGAGCGGCACCTGTTGCAGCAGTGACGTCACCAGCTCGAGGCGTTGCGCCAGGCTGGCGCTGCGTCGCGCCTGTAGCGCCAGGGGCACGCCGACACCAACACTGGTGGCGGCGGCGAGCACCATCACCACGCAGACGACGCACCAG